>NC_051065.1:77950743-77977819 GCF_004664715.2 Peromyscus leucopus | reverse complement strand
GTCTTTATTGCATATCTGTGACCTTTTCTGTTTGTATGAGCAAAACCCCTAAACCTACCATGTGCTGATAGCATAAGCCTACACACAGCAGCTGGAAGAAGCCTCTGTACTGTGTCCCATGTGAGAGGCTGTGGGAACCTGATGAGCTGCTTAGCTGGTGATGGCTGGTGTTCAGTTCCATCTTGTCTGTGCTGTAGCTGGCATTATACTCTGGCTTCATTTTTGTGTTTAGAACCTTTTTAAAGCTTCTTTGTGTTTTATGAGGAAATTTCAGCCACACATTGCTGTGGGATGTTCTGTACATTAAATGTGTTGCTCTGATTGGTTAATAAATAAAACACTGATTGGCCAGTAACCAGGCAGGAAGTATAGGCAAGACAAGGAGAGAAGAGAATTATGGGAAGTGGAAGGCTGAGGCAGAGAACACTGCCAGCTGCCACCATCAGAAGATGTTAAGATACCTGTAAGCCACAAGCCACGTGGCAACTTATAGAATAATAGATATGGGTTAATTTAAGATAGAAGAACTAGATAACAAGAAGCCCACCACAGCCATTCAGTTTATAAGAAATATAAGTTCTCGTGTAGTTTACTTGGTTGGGTTTGAACAGCTTTTCGGATTGGCAGGTGAGAGAGATTCAGTTCCTGACTCGGGCAGGCAGGACCAGGAAAACGCTAGCAAAAACACATTGGGTGCCATTTGTAGTTGCACATTTTTCTGTCCTGCAGCTGCTCTCAATCACGCAGAGGCTTAATATTACTTATAAATGTTCAGTCGATAGCTCAGGCTTGTTACTAGCTAACTTGTTTTTGTTTTTTTGTTTGAGACAGGCTTTCTTGTGGCAGTTTTGGTACCTGTACTGAATTTGCTCTGTAGACCAGGCTGGCTCACTCACAGAGATCCACCTGGCTCTTCCTCACAAGTGCTAGGATTAAAGGCATGTACCACTGCCACCTGGCTAGCTAACTTTTACACTTAAATTAACCCTTATTTCTTATTTACCTCTGCATATGGCTCCACAGCTTGTTAACCTTCATTTTGCACATATCCTAATCTCCTTGGCAGCTGGCTGGAATCTTCCCTGAGTCCACATTTTTTTCACCTAGAGTTTCTCGTGTCTGACTGTCCACCTATACTTCCTGCTTGGCTATCAGCCTATCAGCTTTTTTTTTAACCAGTGAAGTAATATATATATATATATATATATATATATAATATATATATATATATATTTACAGTGTGCAAAAGGATTATGCCACAGAGAAGAACCTTTACATATCCACTCATTTTTCCCATTGCTTTAATTATTCACTTATATATGTCCCTCCTCTCTACTTTCAATCTAACAATCTAATACCCATACACACTATTTTAAGTCCCTTTATTCCTAAACAAATCAGAACATAGAAAGTCTCTGCTTTTAATTGATACTATACTATCAAAGTGGTTACATACTGGATAGAAACTATTTCTTCAGATAGCATTCAGCCCAAAGGGGCAGACTGCAGCTAGAACCTCATGCCTAGAACACCAGTCTAACAGTTGAAACTATCACTACCACTTTACTAGAGCCTAGCCTCCCCTGAATAGAGCAAATACACTCACCAGAAAATGACAAGCAACCTGAATTAAAAGAATAAAAGTAACAAGTCTTAACCAATGACCTAAACTCAGACAGGAAAAAAAACCAAGTAACATGATAAACCAAGACAACTTTTCTCACCCACAAGTTATCAATTCCATAGTAATGACCCTAAATTCAAATTACTTAGATGAAATTTCAGATTCAGAATTCAAATGAATTATTATCAATATGGTAGAACAACCCAGAGAAGACTCACATCTTTTCCAGGAAAAGATGAATGGACAGCTGAATAAAATATAGAAGTCAATTTACAATAAGGAAAGAGAATTATTAAAGACAGAAATACTAAAGAAATCCCAAATGGAAATTGTTATGGAAATGAAAAAAAAGTCAGTCTAACAAAAAGCTCAGCAGAAATCCCAAATATAGGAATCATTATATAGAAGGTAGAATATCAGGAAGACAACAACAAATAAAGTTGGCAGTAGCCCCAGCTGTCTGGCCCACAACAAGGAGCCACTATGGCTACAGCCCATGCTGCATGAAAAGAAATCTTAAAATTTCAATAAGGATGCTGAAGTGTAGCTATTCACAATTGATGGCTTCTGTCAGGGGTGTGGGTAGGGAATGACTTTTTATTTTTTTTAAGGAGCTGGTCACTGGGAGTTTGACTATGCTCCAGTGAGTGTGTTGACAACATAAATTGGACTTTCTCTTTCTCCTTCTCCTCCTTCTCCTTCCTTCCTCCTCTCCTTCTCCTCCTCTCCTTCTCTCTCCTTCTCCTTCTTTCTTCTTCTTTCTCTTCTTTCTTTCTTCTTTCTTTTCTTCCCTTCTCCTTCTCCTTCTTTTCTCTTTCTTCTTCTTCTTTTCTCTTCTTCTTTTCTTCTCCTTTCCTTCCTTCTTATCTTCTTTTTTTTTTCTTTTGAGGGGAGGTCACAAGGGAGGCAGTCATGGAAGAACTGGGAAGTTGGTATGATTGGGGTGCATGATATGAAATTCCTAGACAATCAGTAAATGACTATGTAAATATTATGTAATAAAATATTACACAATAAAAAGAATATCATGAAGACAATATAGAGGAACTGGATCATTTGATCAAGGCCAATGATACACTCTTAAAATGTATCAAGATAAAATTCAAGACTTTGGTGTAACATGAATTGCTAAATGGTCTTATTAATAAAAATTCCAGAGCCAGGTATTGGGGTGAAAGCTGAAAGATCAGAGTGATAGAACAAGCCACAACCACAAGTTTTACAATAGGAAATCCTGAGCCCAAAGAGAGCTACTTCCTATATACTCACGCCTTATATACCTTTCTGTGCCTTGCCATCTTACTTCCTCTCTCCACCTAGCTACATCACTTCCTCTTTCTGCCAGCTCCATCACTTCCTGTCTGTCTGTATAGACCTCCAGACCTCTATGTTTAACTAGTGCTGGGATTAAAGGTGTGTGCCACCACACCCGTCTCTGCTCCCAGTGTGGCCTTGAACTCACAGAGATCCAAATGAATCTCTGCCTCCTGAATGCTAGGATTAAAGGTGTGTGCTACCATTGCCTGACCTCTATGTTTAATATAGTGGCTGGCTTTTCCTCTGATTCCCAGGCAAGCTTTATTATTATTTTATTTGCTAGGGCACAAATAAAATATCACCACACTTTGGGACATGTTGTATAGACTCAACCTACCAATACAGGTCTAGGAGGAAAAAATTTGATGTAATGGCATAGAAAATATTTTAATAAAACTGAAAAAGAAAATTTCCCAAATCTAAGAAAACAGAATCCTATCCAGATATAGGAGACATATAAAACACCAAGCAGACAGGATCAAAAAATAAATTCCTAGATTATCTTATAATTAAAACAGTAACTATATAAAACAAGGAATGAGTACTGCAATCTGCAAAAGAGAAGAGTCAAGTGACATACAACAGTAAGTACATAAGAACAACTGCTGACTTTTCAATTCAAACCATAAAAGTAAGAAGGGCTTGGACTTAAGTCTTTCAAACTAATAATGATCCTAGGTGTCCATCAACTGATGAATGATGGATAACAAAAATGTTACTATATACTATTCAGCTGTAAAGAAAAGTAAATTTGTAAAGGAAAGGATGGAACCGCCTGAGGCAACTAAGGTCCAGAAAGACAAATGTCACATTTTCTTGCTTACATGTGGAGTCTATCATGAGCCTTTAGAGCTGAGTGTTTGACTTGGAGTCCCTGTAGAATCTAGGAAAGAAGAAAGGACCACTGGAGGGAGGGAGAAGACAGACCTTAGGCAAGGGGGGGGCGTAGAACACAGGTGACATAAAGGAACACGAGAGAGAGAGAGAGAGAGAGAGAGAGAGAGAGAGAGAGAGAGAGAGAATACATAAATTGTGAATGTTTTGAGTAAGGAGTCAATTTTGGAGGAGAAAGGGAGTCAAATAGGGAGTATATATGATCAAAATACATTATATGTGTGTAAGAAATTATTAGAATTAATAAAAGTATTCTATTAAAAGAACCCACTATATGCAATTAAAATATTAAATTAATTTTATTTTAATACTGATAAAGTACAGAAAAGCCAGGTGAGTCTGTAACTACAGATGTTGTTCTTTAATCTATGTCTACTAAATGGGCAGCACTGCTGAACTCATGACCTCATGGAATCTAAGACTACCTACACAAGTCTTACACAAGATCAAAGCAGTCAACATTCCAGCACAGAGGGATGAATTGATCAGGAGCTCACAATGAATGAATTAAAAATGAAGGCTTTAATTTATACACTACACTTAAATGCAACTTTTTACACTTTATACATAAGTATTTCAGAAAAGTTTTTCCCTTTCAGTAGTGGGGGGAAAAAACACACAACAACAACTCTTGAAAATTTGATGAAGATTTTAAAATTACCTTTCTCTTTCATCCTTACAACTGAAAATTTTCTAGTGTCTCTTATCTAAAATATTCCAGCAATCTTATAACAACTCACGGCTTCCAACTTGCCTTTGAAGTGTCACTTCCCACAGAGTAAAATTTGTAAGACTGTTAGAATGCTTCTCTGCTAATGACAGTTTTTTTATATATATATACTTTATTTTATTTTTTCTTTTACAATACTATTCAGTTCTACACAATAGCCACAGATTCCCTTGTTCTCTCCCTTCCTGCCCCCTCCCTTCCCCCAGCCCACCCCCACTCCCACCTCCTCCAGATCAAGGTCTCCCCTGAGGACTGGGATCAACCTGATAGACTCAGTCCAGGCAGGTCCAGTCCCCTCCTTCCAGATTGAGCCAAGCATCCCTGCATAAGTCCCAGGTTTCAAAGAGCCAACTCATGCAATGAGCCCAGGACCTGGTACCACTGCCTAGATGTCTCCCAAACAGATCAAGCCAATCAACTGTCTCACCTATTCAGAGGGCCTGATCCAGTTGGGGGCCCCTCAGCCTTTGGTTCATAGTTTATGTGTTTCCATTCATTTGGTTATTTGTCCCTGTGCTTTATCCAACCTTGGTTTCAACAATTCTCACTCATATACACCATGGTCTCTTACTCCTTGTTCTCCCTCTCTTTTCTTGATCCAGCTAGGAACTCCCTCTCTCCTGCCTACAGGTCAGGCCGACCTCACTTTCAGGATTCTAGCACTCCTTTGAGTTCCCTCTCAGCATTCATAAAGGCCCCAAGCCTTACCTCCCGTGGAAATGGCTCCCTCCTCTTTTCCTTCTTTTATCTACCTACATGGCAAACTGAATCTCAACTCATCCCTTACATACTTTCTTTCTTTTCTTTTCTTTTTTTTTTGGACTGGGAGCTCTTTTATTTATTATTTTCATGCCTGGCTTTTTATTGTGTAAATTTCCAAAATTAAAAGGAATAATGTTGATGAATGTTTTACAGTACAGCTTGAATACATATCACTGTGCTAATGTTGTTCTATGTGTCTGTGTATAGTGCTTCCTGGAGTATTTTAAAGCATAAAGAGATACATTTTTTTATCAGGTATGCATCTATAACAGATAAATATTTTAATAATTCCATACTTTTATTATATTATCACATTTAATCCTACAATATCACTTTACACCTGGCTCATACTTAAAATTTCTCATGTGGTCTTACAACTGTTTTTAGTACTGGTCTATTTGAATCACTATCTAAATAAAGTCCACACATTACATTAGATTATGGATCTTAAATCTCCGCCTTGCCTTTTAGAATATCATTGGTATGTAGAGAAATTGGAACACCTTTTGGATGGGCTGTTCATAGACAGTATTTAACTGGCTACTTCCTTTATGTGTTTTTCTTTCTAGTACAGAAATGTAGTGCATTTTGGAGAGTGGAGACACCCTACATTTTAGGCAGGATTTATACTATTCTAAATTCTCTAGAACAGACAGCTTCTCTTCAAGGGTAATTCCATGTCCATCCAGAAGGAGGAGACAAGAGTTTATCCTTGCTATTTGTCAAGAAGCCTTTGGCCAGATAATAATCTTACAAGGTTTAGACAGTTATATATTCATGAACTTCCATGAAGTTCAGAACCTACCCAGGCCAGAGATATGATTTAGATTCTATTCTTTTGACAAGGTAATCAAGAACCTAGTAGTCCGGGGTTTTAAAAAATGCTGATTATGAGGAAGGGGTCCATTCTCGATGAACTCTGTGCCTGCTAACACACAACTGACTATCTAGTATTCTCCCCTTAAGAGTTAAGAGCCTAAAATAGTTGTGGAATATTAGTTGAATATGGGTTACATTTGTTTATGCTGTGGAATATTTGTTTAATGCCTTACATCCCTTCTAAGTGTCATTCTCTCTGTGGAATTTTCCTTCATCTTTCCTCTTGAAGAGAACCTGTTTTTCTTGCTGGATGACAAATCCCCTGGAAGTTATAGGTAGGCTATATATAACTCAGTTTGGTAGAGTAAATCCAGAAATTACCCATCATTCTTTAGAACAATCCATATCATAGGTCTTTGATGTACCTATTGCCAATCCTCACATGGGCATTGGAAAAATAATTCTAGGGTTGATGGCTCAGTGGTTAAGGGTATTTGCTGTGAGTCTAGAGGACCTATATTCAATACCAATCTCACAATATTAATTGGAAATAGTGCCAGGTACAGAATTTTCTAAATGATCACTTCTGTCTTTTAAATGTTTTGAGCCTGAATGATGAAACAATTATAAATAATTATACAGCTCACAAACTAGGCAGTATATTTATTTTTTCCCTTATATAAGGTCCTAGTTGGTTAAATGAGTAAAAAAAATCATTTTAGAATAAATTCTTGTTTTCTAATGCCTTTCCCTGACACTTTTTATGTACATTAATTGTAAAAAAGAAAAATGGCAATGGTTTTCATCATGACCTACTCACATGTGAATATGTCCTTTGAACATATTCCTCTCTCTTTCATCTATCATGACCCCAATCCAGCCCACTGATCTCTCCCACTGTTAAATAGCTACTGTTAGAATATGTCTAACTTCATATCTTTTTAAAAATCTATAGTCCACATATGAGAGGAAGTGTGCAATGCTAGTCTTCTGAAGCTGTACTTCTTGGTTTGGCATGATGACCTGCAGTTCTGTCCATTTTCCTGCACATGGCATCATTCCACATTTGTTATGAAGTATCCTCCATGTTTTTACACCCCCCTTCACATTTGCTACCTGATAAACAGCTAGGCTGATTCCATAGCTTGGCTGCTGTGAACAACACCATAAACATGGATGTGCAGGTCCCTCTGTAGCATATTGACTCTGATTCCTTTCAGACTGGCAGAATAGGACCTTGTAATAGTTCTATCTTCAGTCTTTCGGGCATTTTTTGTGCTGATTTCCATAGTAGCTGGACTAATTTGCATTCTCATAAGTGTGTAGATTCTGCAACCTCATTTTTCACCAGAAATTGATGACCTTTGTTTTCTTGGTGGCAGCCATTCTCATTGTTTGAGATTATGACTTTTGAAACTCAAAAATATTGAGCATTTTGCACATCCATGTTGGTCATTTGTACTTCTCTTTTGAGGAGAGATTACATTTTTGTCCAGTTATCAAGTGAGTTTTTTGGATTTTAAGTGTTTACATTTTATGTGTTTCCTATATTCTGATAGTAATGCCTTTTGTGTCATTATTAATTATGACACATATTAATCAATTCTGTGCCAGATGACTGGCTGGCAGAGGTTTCCTCCCATTCTGACTGCTCTCTTCACTCTTGTTACTCTGCTTTCTCCAATGTGCAGTTTTTTTGATTCCATATAACCCAACCTCTTGACCTTTTCCATTATCTTCTGAGCTACCAGAGTCCCATTTAGAAACCCACTATCTGCATCTATAGCCTCAAGTGGTTGCTCAATAGTTTTAAAGTTTCAGATCAAACATTAGCTTGAACTGTTTGGGAGGCCCCCAGGTTGTGGGACTGGGACCTGTCCTCAGTTCATGAGCTGGCTTTTTGGAGCCTGGGGCCTATGCTGGGACACTTCACTCAGGCTGGGTGAAGGGAGGAGGGGACTGGACCTGCCTCTACTGAATCTACCAGGCTGAGCTGAATCCCCAGGGGAGTCCTTGCCCTGGAGGAGATGGGAATGGGGAGTGGATTTGGGGGAGGGTGGCGGCAGGGGTCGGGAGGAGGGAGGACAAGGGAAACTGTGGCTGATATGTAAAATTAAATTAAATTATAAAATTAATAATAATAATAATAATAATAATGACAAAAAAGGGTTTTCTTAATATAGTTTGAATTGATGTTTGTGAAAGATGATAGGGGCACCTGAAGCATAGTGACTTGTAGAGAAACTAACCGGAGAAACACAAAGGAAAACTCAGTTCAGCCCATCTCAGACAGTGCTGGTTGAAACTTCTAGAGTGTTTGACACCAGACAGCTTATTGTAAACATATTTAAACACAGCACAATTTGGAAAAAAGTTTCTGGGTGTAAAACAATTCCCTGTGCATAAGGAGCCATAATTGTATTGAAACTCAACTCAAAGTACATGTGACTATGAAGACAGATTCGATAGTGTAAGGGTCTTTGATCTGGTGTGGTCTCTAACCAAAATAGCATAGAGGTCAGCAGGCTATAAAGCACATGTGACCTTCCCCCTAAGAATGGGTTCTTTTGACTGAGAAACAAGGCTAAAGATAAAGGTCTAGGAAGAAAAGTCTGATAAATATTCGGGGGGTGAGGGGGTTGTGAGGTCTGGCTCTACACATAGCCAAGGTCACCAGGTCATTAGCAGAAACCACTCCCAACCTTCTGGGTCGAAAACAGGTATTCATTTCTTTCTTTGAGGTGGCAACCCTGTATGCTTAACATTCCTTGTTTCTCTAGTGATCTGTGGGCACAAGGACCTTTGTGCTCCCAATATTTTTGCATGTGAACACCCAATTTTGCAGCCACCCCACATACTATGGGATGTTTTTGGTTCATTTTTAGGAACCAGTCAGTTGTAGCTAGTGGGTGTATTTCTGGGTTCTTTATTCATTGATCAACATGCCTGTTTTGTGACATTGCCATAATGGCTCTTCCACACCTTAAAGGATAATTTAAGCAGGTTCTGTGATTCCTATAGTATAGGTTTTCTACTCAGAAATGCTCTGGCTATTTGGAGTCTGTGGTTCCACACGGATTTGGGAACTTTTTTCTATTTCTGTAAAAAACAGTCATTGGACTTTTGATGATTGTCCAACATTTTAAACTTATTTTTATTTATCATATTTAGAAAGCAGTCCTGCCTGTGTGCTTGAGTTCCAATAACACTGGTTTGAAGGCCTCATTGAGCTCTGTTTGTTCTTACAGGATTATTTGCTGTGAAGTAACTCAAATGCCTCTTTGACATCTTCATTTTTGTTGGTGGCAGCTACTTTCTGGAGCTATGTCTTAATTTTCTTAGTGAATCAGAATATGTGCAACACTAGTGCTCTCCATGTTCCTCACCTCTCTGCAGCAATGATATGATGATGACCATTGTCCTGTGATAGAAATTGGAAAACACTTGTAGAGGTAATCTCTTGGCAAGCAAGATAAGCTATTCTTATGAATCCTTTGCAAAAGTATGAAATGCAAGATTATCTGTATTTTTATATTGTAGAATGCAGTATATTGATCTGTCCAATATTTAGAAAGGTCACTGAAACAAAATAGGGGATATTTGCATATTAAATATTTAATTTTTAAAAATTATTTTTTAAAAAAATTCAGCTTTAAAAACCTGCCCCCTAGCTATCTTGTTATACAAGGATTGTTCCAGAGGCCATAATTTCCCGGTACTTCATTTATAATTTATGAATGTAATTCTTACATAAAGCTTAAACCCAGGAAGACTGCTTTACATGTAGGTTCCTCCAGATGTACCCTCTAATCAAAAATAAGCCCTGGATTCTCCTCTCTGATGGTCACTTGAAGATAAAGACAAAAATAATACAAGCTCTGAAAATGCTGAGGCTGCAGATGACCCAGGCAAACTCTGTGGAGAAGAAAAAAGTGTTGGTAACTATTCCCATGGTGTTAATTTAGAATTCAGAGACAGAAAAGATGTGTGTTAGCATTCTATAACACACTTTAAGCACAAAGTCTATCTGAAAATAGGGACAATTTCATTTTAGAGGGGAATTCTGCTTAGACTCGAGTTCTATGGTTGCTCAGTTTCTTTCAGCCACTCCATGTTCCAGCTGTGGCCAGCTCTCGCAGGAGTCCTCTGTGTGTGTTCAGTCTTTTCCCTAAGCCCCAGGGTTTTCATCCAGCTGTTCTGAGCATAAGCTGACTGCATCAACATGAGCTATATTTACCACAAGTGAAAGACTATCCATACTGGAGATGGCAGCAGGAATTTTTGACATCTGGAAGCACCAGATGATTAAGGAAGGCATTTGACAAATCAAAATAGGTGAAGCTTGGTCAGAACAGCTGCTTGGAATCTGCATTTAATCCAAACGGGTTGAAGGAGGAGATAACTGCTTCACATTTTAGCAGCTTTGCCTGATGATTTGCAAAACTACATCTTAATTCTCCAAACTGTTTGTCTTCCTGTATGCCTACAGGAAGCAATGTGCTGGGCTGAGCACAATTTTATGTGAATAAATGTGCAGTTGAGTATTCACCGAGAGCCCCTTCCCTGCCTGAACGCTGAAGAAGAACATTTCCTAGTAATCCCAAACAGCTCTGTAGGGCTTTACCAGTAAGGTTGTTTGTGGGGATTTTATTTTGCCTTTTGTCTAAGAGCCAAAAGCAAAGGATATGAAAAGTAGCTTGCTCGTATGCATCTTTATGTTAGTCCTTGTAGAATACATAGAATTTTCCACCTACTTTTCTCTTTTGGCTTAGCTTTGTCTCTGTTTTAAAAAGTTCATGCTTTCAAAAGGATTGGGGAGATGATTCACCCACTAATAATAGCACTGACTACTTATTCAGAAGATCCAGGTTCAATTCTCAGCATCCACGTGATGGCTACAGCCATCTGTATCTCCAATTCCAGGAGATCTGATGCTCTCTTCTGGACTCCAATGACACTGCACACACATGCAAGTAAAACACACATACACATAAAATAAAAATAAGTATATCTTTTACAAATTGAATACCTATATCTTGGACATCAAGCAATGCAAAAGAAGAGATAAGACAGAACATAGAGGGAGAACAAGGAATAGGAGACCATGGTAAATGAAGACCACATGAGAAAAGGAAGAAACAAAGTGCTAAAGAGGCCCACAGAAATCCACAAAGATACAACCACAAAAGACTGCTGGCAATGGTCGACAGACAGCTGGAACTGACCTACTCTGGTGATGGCTTGGCCAAATACCCTAATAGTTGTGCCAGAAACCCCATCCAAGGACTGAGGAATCTGGATGCAGACATCCATGGCTCGGCCCCGAGTGGAGTGCCGGGAGTCTAATTAGTGAGAAAGAGGAGGGTTTATATGAGCGAGAATTGTTGAAACCAAGGTTGGATAAAGCACAGGGACAAATAGCCAAATGAATGGAAACACATGAACTATGAACCAAAGGCTGAGGGGCCCCCAACTGGATCATGCCCTCTGAATAGGTGAGACAGTTGATTGGCTTGATCTGTTTGGGAGGCATATAGACAGTGGTACTAGGTCCTGGGCTCGTTGCATGAGTTAGCTGTTTGAAACCTGGGACTTATGCAGGGACGCTTGGCTCAATCTGGGAGGAGGGGACTGGACCTGCCTGGACTGAGTCTATCAGGTTGATCTCAGTCCTCGGGGGAGGCTTTGCCCTGAATGAGGTGGGAATGGGGGGTGGGCTGGGGGGAAGGGGAGGGGGGCAGGAAGGGGGAGAACAAGGGAATCTGTGGCTGTTATACAGAACTGAATGGTATTGTAAAATAAAATAAAATTAAATAAAGAAAGAAAGAAAGAAGAGATAAAACCTGCAATAATCATTCTGCACAGAATTGATGTTAATAGTCTGAAAAATCAACTCTCTGTTGAGACAAGAGAGAAAAGTTAAAAGGGGGGGGAGGTTAACTGACATATCCTTTGGTTTTTTGATTAGAGTTTGCCTACTCTTCATTATTCCAGGATTGATTACATGAATAAACATTTCTCTATGGTCTACATTACATTTCCCCCAAGGTTTGGTTCTAAGACTACCAAAGTGAGCTGAGTAATAAATACCTTCATAGTACCCACTGCCTTTACTGCTCAGCGTTTACTCCTGTGATGCTAATGTCATCCTGAAATTTTTGCCTTGTTCAGTTTCTTTATCTTTATGTCTTTATGCCATAAGCAAAATATCATTTCAGTAAGTCCAATTAAAACATTTACTTTAAAAATATTTTGAGGTACTAAATAATTATGAAACTATTTAGCACTGTGTCAAGTCCTCTGACTAGGTATATTTACTGCTCTCACAGGCAGTTGCAACCCAATTTTTCCTTTATTCAAATCATTTTCTGACAAATTATTAGTAAGTTGTTTGAGTTGAATATTGAATCTTCTAATTTACTACAATAGTAATGTGAAGTTGGTACATTATAAAACATTTTCAGTTTTCACTGATATTTTAAAGTGAAGTTATGTAAGGAAAAGTTATTTGTCTTAGCATTTTACCTTATTAGAGATGGTTCTTATTCTATATTAAAAGCTCAAAAATATGTTAGGTTCTATTTAGCCTGATTTTCCTACTTCCTTCCACAGAAAAGTCTCTGTAAAAACAGTTTTCAAAATTATCTCCATAAAATGAATGGAGGAATTTTTATATGGTCTCTTCATACATTTTTGGTTCCTAGTGTTCCACATCATGGTTTTTAACAACTGTAATTATTCTGTATTGACTGGAAGACAGATCAGGCACAATGTTCTTTGTGTACATGCATTGGCTCTGAATCACATGCAACAATTTCACTATATAAATCTTTTATCCACCTTTTGCATTGAACCAAGGCTTAGAGTGACTAGGGGATCTGTCTGCATGTACTCAGCTCTTAAACATAAGGCTAGATCCAACCCAAAGGAAACAGTTCCTAAGCCCATTGTCCACTGCCTACAGCCCTATACCAGGAACACAGAAACACTTCTCAAAAGCCATAAGGAAACAAAGACTGTAGTTGAAAAAGCATCTGGAACTATACATGGACATGGGTAGTTGGTTTGTAATTATTATGTTCATGTTTCTGTTCACTTATTCTTTGACTATGTGGTTTGTCAACCCCCCTCCAAACACAAAGTTGCATGAGTCATGTGGTCTCATGGCACAGCACTCTGCTCAGGATTGTGTTTCATGTGGCCCCATGTTGCTGCTCTCCCTCATCTGTTTCTTCCTCTCTTTTCTCTGCATAGCCAGGGAGTGAACCCATGGATGGGCACATACTGGACAATCACTCTTCACTGAGCCGTATCCACGACCATCACTTGACTTTTTATTTTTGAGATGTCATTTCACTAAGTGTACAGGTTGGCCTTGAACCTGATCTGATATCCTGCCACAGGCTCCAGAGCAACTACAATTACTGACCTGTACCACCAATTCCAGCTGTTCTTCCTTCTAAACATATTATTAGCTGCACATTAAACTACTAATTTATGCTTATCCTAAAACATGATTTACATTTCTTGCTGTTTTTTGTTCCATGCTGTGAGAATGTACATCAATTTGATCTTTTGGATTGTCAGTTCAGTTCAGCATGATCTAATTGCCCTTTCTTTCTACTACTGAACCTGAATCACTTATTCATTCAACAACCATTAACTCCTATTACCTTCGGACACTGCTTTAGGGGCTTAGAATATAGCAACAAGTAAAATTAATACCTATCACTACCCACACAAACCCTACAATTTAGCAGTTCAGGACAGCTTATTAATTGAGTTAATTATAAACTTAATTATACCATGCTAAGTACTTTGGGAAAATGAAGAAAATAAGTTGACCAAACATTAGAAAAAATAAATAGTAAGATAGAAACATATGATTGTGTGAATGAGACAAACTAGTGTGGATGATAGTAGTCATGCAATGATGTCATGAGAAGATGGAACTAAGTAGCTCATGTCTGAGGGATGGCTCCAACATCTGGGAAAACAAGAGAACTGACCTTGACCCCAGTGAAAAGTTGGCTGGTCCTGTCCTGACAAGAGTGAATCAGAGCAAATAATTAGAGGTATTATGGGACACAAAGTCAAAAATCAGTGAGCAGGGCTGTGAGATCACCAAGGACCTAAGAGTCCCATTAGTGGTTTCTGGTCACTATGAAGTAGAGGTTTCAGGAGAGGAGTCACGGGATATTTTAATAGGCTTTCTCTGTCTATGTGTCAACAACAATCTCCAGGAATGAAAAACTGAAGGAAGGAAACTGAGGTGAGGTTTGCAGTAAGTGCTTATAGAATATGTTAAACAACAGGTCATTTAAATGCCTTGATCAAGTCTCTTTACAGATCTAGAATTGAGTCCTTCACATGTCTCTATAAATGGTTCTGCTGGGCCATGCACAGGACACAGGCTTATAGATAGAATCTACCAAGGAAAAAGGCCTAGAGAACACAGCAAGCTAACTGAGTTACAGCAGAGAGGAATTCCTCAGTTTCTTGCTCAGATAAATGAGGCCCAACTTAAAGAAGGCTCTTCTAATTTGTTACTGTTTATTCTTGTGATGAGTGTGTGTGTGTGTGTGTGTGTGTGTGTGTGTGTGTGTGTGTGTGTGTGTGTATTGACTTGTTTCAGATTTCAATGTGAGGTACTGAACATGAGTGACTCTTTCAGGGTGGTCTGGTTTGTGGAAACACAACAAAACAGGCTTATCTCAAGCAATAGTTGCTTCTAAATTTTATTTAGCAATTTTAGGGAATTTAAAATCAAGTTCAGATCTGTCATTAAACCATTCTTAAGTCACTCAAGCTTGGAGTTGGAAAGCAAAACATCCCACAGGTATGTAGGCTGCTATACTACTTTGCAATTTTAAAATAACACCTTTTCTGGTTGCTTATTAAGTAACTTAAAAAAGTCTCACATGGAAGCACAACAATTGTGTGACTTCTGAAGAGTCTTGGAGAGTTTCGTCTAGACTGTGGTCCTTAGATCATTCTCAGAATCAAACCACCAAGGAGCAGAGGACAGGGCTCTGTGAGGACAGGCAGTATACATTCTTCTAGAAAAATGGGATGTCTAAAAAGCACTCTAACTCATCTAACTCTGAAAGAATGTTCACCTGAATGCTATCTCTATGCTACTCTTGAATGTGGTGAGCCAGCAAACTCAAGTCCCTGAAATAATGAGGAGCAGATTAGAAATGACAGTGTTATGCAGCTCATACATGAGAGGTAGCTCTCTTTTCTTAAGCATCAGCAAAGAAAATCTCTGGAGAACTTCAGAAAGCTAAGAGGAGGGCTTGTGAGGTGATTTGGTATTCCCCTACCAAGAAAAAAAAAAAAACCCTGGAATTGTGCAGCCTACCTGTTTCATGCCAGAATCTTCCAGTTGTCCTGAGAAAGATGGAGGAAAATAGGATTGTGGGATTTTTCCTGTATAAGTCACTCAACTCAACAGTAAAGTAAGTAAGTAAATAAATAAATAAATAAATAAATATAAATAAATAAATAAAAAACAAAAAACAAGCTAAGTACTGCAGTGAGCTCAATCTGTCCACAGCTGTCAATTTGTGGTATCTAGTTTAATGACTATAATTTTCTTAATCCTGAGGGAAATTAAAAATTTCATTTTGTTTTATTATTTTGAAAGAATTTTTTAACCTTCTATCCTTTATTTGGGAGTTCAGAAATCTGTGAAGAGTAAGATGGAATTCTTTCAGAATTCAAAGGTACAAAATAGAATTTGAGAATGCTCAAGACAAGAGAAAAAATGGCACAAATCCACAGATGATTTCTTTTCTCCAGACTAATATGTCACAGCAGATTTCTGAAAGGCAGAACCTGCAGCTGTTGAATGCACGGCTAACCCCAAGAACACACTAAGAAGTAAAGTGATCCAAGAGGGGTAGTGCCACAGTCTGTTCAGCCAGGTTCAACAAAATGATGTTAGATCACAAAAGAATTCATTTCTCCCTATTCTGGAAACTCAGAAGTCCTAAGTCTAGGACCCATGGATCCAGTGCCCATTGAGAGATCTTCCCTCATGAAGGCAGAGTGGATCTAAATGACAAAAGACAAGAAGAGAAGATGGTCAGGGCTCTCAGACATTCACCCCTACAGATGTGCTACAAAGCACCTTCAAGTTCACTGATGAAATCAACTGAAAGCCTCAGCAACTGATTAGCATACTTGTAAGCAATGCTTTGAAGAATGAAATAGAGAAAATGCAGGAAGTTGCCAGGATCACCCTTTCCATCTCCATGCCTCATGGAGAGAGATGCCTCCCTTTTGGGGGAGGAAGAAGAAATGAAGTTTTTGCTGTGCATTTAAATCTCAATACCAGGCTGCCAGGATACATCCCTGAGACAGGCAGCATTCCATGACCACTGTTTAAGGATAGTCTCTGTCTCTCAAGCCTCTGGATCCATGTTAGCATGGCAGCTATGGAACTTGTTCCTCAAAGATATGCTCTTCTTGATACATGCTCACATGGCCAAAGGCACAAACAAGCTCCTTTAAGCCAATTTCCTAAGGATAGACATGCTATTTAGTTCTTTTCTACCAATACACACACACACACACACACACACACACACACACACACACACATTGAAAATAAACATGCAATTTCTACATTTTTACACTTTAATATGTAATCAGTAAAATTATCATTGAGTCTTCAAAATGTGCTATGTATTCCACACTGACATGGAAGATTGGAGTGGGCACATCTTAGTGATAATTGTGCCAGTGATCTTCATGGCAGGCAGTAGAAATAGAATCTTTAGTCTTTAGTACTTTTCCTTCTATGCAGAGAGGTTGTTGGGTTTGGCAGCAAGCACCTTTACTTTTGGAGCCATTTGACCAGACCAGCAGTCTTGGTTTTAATACCGGCTGTTCTACCAGCTGTGCAGTTTGCATGGCATCTCTGAGCTCACTTGCATTGTGGTTCACATTGAGAGGTTACTGATCACTTCTCTGTTTCCTTCAACACCAGCATCTTGAAATTTCAAGGCCATTTTCTCTTCATTTTTTTTTTTTTTTTTTTTTTTTTTTTTGGCAGGGGAGGAGCTGAGGCTCAAACCCAGGGTCTTGTGCTTGCTAGGCAAGCACTCTACCACTGAGCTAAATCCCCAACCCTCAAGTCCATTTTCCAACACTGTGTTCCAGGGATTTCCATGTTATAAGATGCAGTATGGAAGTTGAAACAATATAAACTTTCAGGGTGGAGAAAGGAGACTTTTAATTAAAGAAAGAAAGAATATTAAGTATCAAGACTGTCATATTTCTCTGAAACCAAAGAAAAGAGAGAGTGAAGTTAGGTTATAACTTCTTTTCTGTCTGTTAAGAAGCACTTTCCCCTTTATAATGAAAAACTCAATGCATCATTTGGCAAAAACACTGTCCATTGAGAAGGCATACCTTGTTCAATGGCTATAACATCAACACAATCATATTCATCACTTTTTTATGAGTGTTTATATGTGTGTGGATGCAATGTGCACAGTGTGTGTGTATGAATGTGGAGGCCAGAAGTCAACATTAGGTTATCCTTCTCAATCACTCTCCTCCCAATTTTTTGAGACATAGTCTCTCACTGAACTGGATCTCACCAATTAGCTAGAATGCCTAGCAGTGAAGACCCAGGTATCTTCTTTTTTCTTCCACCCCACTGCCTATGCCACCAAATGTGGCTTATTTTATGAACCAGGTTCTCAGACTTGCACATCAAGCATTTTACTGACTGAGCCATTTTGATAAATCTCATATTTTTTTATATTAAGCCAATAGGGAGTCATATAAGATCTAGAAACTTTTAGCAATCAACCTCCCAATTCTCAGGTGATCAGAGGAGAAAGAGAGACTGTGATTTAGAGTTTTATAAACACAGACCGAAAAAAGTAGTTAGGCTCCAGTAATCAACATATGAAAAAAGTGTCTGCTTTAATACAGCATTTTCAAACTTTTATAAATATGAATAATAACATCTCTACAAATGAAAGAATCCTGATTTGAGCTAGGATTAGAGATGGTCTCGAGTGGTTTGTGTTTGCCTGGATGCCTAGCACTGAGTGACTGGAGGTTATAGTTTCCTTATATTCTATAAAGAGCAGGAGGGAATCTTACATAGCAGGAAGAAATGATATCCTGGTTGCCATGGCTACTCTCTTAAGGATGACACCAACCCTTGTTCCGGTAATGCATCTTTATCCATCTGGAAGAAAGCATGAATCTCTCTAGGTCTAAGCAAGGGTCAGAGTTTTGGTCAGCTTGAGAAAAAAGTACAATTTACACTTCTAAACTGGGGTGTCTGATGCTGGCTGGCTCACATACAAATGCTCTGTTTTCAAGGACCCTCACTCCAATTACTTCCCACAATCAGTTTCCAATCTCTGTAAAAAGTCTATTGAAAACCTTTTGAATCTTCCCTCTCTTTAAAGAAAAATGGCCCCATCCTACTACAGTCTGAAATAAATCCAAGGAAGAGATTGTAGAATTCAGCTGCTAGTTGGAGAAAAGAGAAAAATGAAATATAAGTTTTATCTCCAGCTGAGAGACAGGAGTCTCACCTCTCAGCTCCTTTTACACAGAGTTAATACCTTAAAGGTGGTCCATAGCAACTACTTTCCAATCAATCTTTCTGTCTTCAGCTTTCCACTGTTCCCACACTGATTCCCACAGCCTAGAATATCTTTGACTTCAGTGTAAATCCTTGGACTCACAGAATAGAATTCATGGAGTTCTCTGTATTCCAGACATTGAACATTTATCTGTATGACTAGACATTGAGTGAGCATGGCCTTTCCTGAATACAAAGACTATACTTAGTGACATTTTATCACAAAGCATTTTCTTAAGGTTTATTCTCTCTAGTTCGAAGAATTATGGAAGTTATACAACAAGAAAAAAATAAACACTAGATAGTCTTCTCTAAATGACATTAAAAGAAATTAAATGACTGCATTATTTTAAGGCTTTCTTGATGATGAAAGAGTATAATTAAAAGCTTCAGGCAAATGTAGCATCTCATAAATTAATACCTGACTAGTGTTCTTCAAAGACCCTTCTCCCATGGACAAGGAAACATTTTGTGGCAACCCATCACATGGACAGTAAAAAGCATAGCTTCACCATAGCTTAAGCCTTTTCTCAACCACTGCTGAGAAGACCGAAGAACCATCTTCCTGTGAGATCACAGCCTTCCCTCTCTCTTTTTCCCTAGCACTTCTAATTCCTCAGATTCTGTCCATGGGTTTTGTTCTATGCCTTGTCTTCCTAGAAATCATCCACTTTAGTTTCTACTGCCCCCAGTCTTTAGAACACCAACCTTTACTTCACTTCTAGCTTTTGCCCATTACAGCTCATTTTTTAGCTACATGTTTCTGTCCTATCTGCATTCATTCTGCACCAAGCCAAGTTTACCTTTCAGCCTCAGTAACCAAACCTCTGGATTTTCTCTGTCATTGCTACTGTATTTATCTCAGGTAACCACATTAGGAGTATGAATGAATAGGACTTTTTTTCATTTTTTTCTCTCTCCTCCAGCTAGCAGCTGAATTCTATGGATTCTTCCTTGGATAGGTCTGCATGTCCTTCTTTTTCCATCAGTTCATATTATCACCACCTCCATGTTTGCCCTCATGAATTTCACTTCTAAGACTCTTCTACCATCTCCAAAACTTCATTTTAAAATTCTACCCAGACCCATTACTGATGTCTTTTTTTTTTTTTTGGTTTTTCAAGACAGGGTTTCTCTGCGTAGCTTTGCGCCTTTCCTGGAGCTCACTTGGTAGCCCAGGCTGGCCTCGAGCTCACAGAGATCCACCTGGCTCTGCCTCCCAAGTGCTGGGATTAAAGGCGTACGCCACCACCGCCCATCCCATTACTGATGTCTTAAGTACACATGTACCTTATTCTTGCTTGGCCAAGTTCACTTAATTATGCATCCTCTTTAGTTCACTTTATCTACAGCTGTTTGCCTCTACTTTAATTTTCAGAGATTAAAGAATCACATTTTTCTATGACATCTTCCTGGATGACCCTATGTCCCCACCTTCATTCACTGCTCTTCAGTATGGTTCTGTTACAATGCATTTGCCCTACATCCCAGGCAACTCCAGCTACCTATCCAGTAACAAATTACTTTCAAGTTCAAAGGCTTCTTGCCTCACCATATTCTGATAGTCATAGTTCTGTGCATTGGGTGAGCCATTTCCAAACCAGTCTCAGCTAGACTTACTTGTGTTTGCATTAGCTTCAGACTCAGCTAGACAAGAGTGTCAGACACACTTTTCTATAATTGGACAGGTGGTGCTGGGAATGGTAAGGATATCTCTATCTCTGTGGTTATCCATTGACACCACAGGCTTCTCATCATTTTACAAAACACATTCTCCCATATGATGGCTAATACTGATTGTAAACTTGTTGATGTTTAGAAGCACTATAGAAACACAGCTCTTGGCATGTCTGTTATAGATTATCTAGGTTAGGTTAACTGAGATAAGGAATACCCATTATAAATGTGGGCAGCACATACATGGATGAAATCCAGATGGAAGAAAACAGAGAAAGCAAGCTGAGCAGCAGCATTCTTCTCTGTCTGCTTTCCAACTGCAGAGGCAATGTGACCACATGATTCTGCCACCACACCTTGTCCATTGCGATGGACTGTACCATCAAACTGGGAACCTAAAAAAAACGTTCCTTAAGATGAGATCATTGGGGTTATTTTTTTTACTGAAAAAAATTACATCTTTATAAAAAAGAGGGAAAGTGGGTCTGGGAGCATGACTCAGCAGATAAAGCACTTCCCAGGCAAGTGTGA
This sequence comes from Peromyscus leucopus, assembly GCF_004664715.2. Lineage (NCBI taxonomy): Eukaryota > Metazoa > Chordata > Mammalia > Rodentia > Cricetidae > Peromyscus > Peromyscus leucopus. Next base: position 77,956,846 of record NC_051065.1, on the reverse strand, counting down.
GGATCAGAGCTTAGATCTCCAGAAAAAAAAATGTTAAAACTAAGTGCAATAGTGCACATCTGTAATTCCATTGCTTTTCTGGGGAAATAGTAGGTAGGACAGGAAGGTAAGCTCAGAAGCTTATAGGCCAGATTCATTTATTCAACGGAAAACAAAAGACATCGTTTCAATCAAGGTGGAAGAAAAAGACCAACATCTTAGGTTGTCCTTCGACATTCACATGTATGCAGTGGCAACACATGCTCCACTCACATACTCACAAATATGTACATACATTCCAAGTGTATCATGCACAAATAAAAAGTGAGGGAAATTGATCAAAGAGACAGATGCACATCAATAGAAGATGGAAAGACAGATGTCTATACACCAAGGAACACCAAAAAAATTTCAGCAAACACCAGAAACAAGCAGGAAGAGGGAATGTGGGGGAAAGAACAGAATATGCTTTCACACTGCCTCCTGCCCTCTGTCTTATGATGTTGGGGCTGCCTTGAAAATACTAGAAACTTGATCTCCACACATGCAGCTCCTCTGGACAGGTCATACTAATTAAGGAAGAGATTTCCTGACCATGCTAGAAGGAAGCAAGCTGCTGATGCCTGGGTCTCAGACTTTCAGTCTCCTTTGTGTTGATTAAGCCATCATGTGTGGTCATCTATTAAAGAAGCTCCAGAGAGCTGCTTCACATCCCTTTCATTATCTCAGACCCCCAGTGGCCAGGATTAATATGAGGTAATTTCAGGAACCAGTAATGAGGTACAGATTAAAATAATAAATAATAAATAATAAATAAATAAATAATAAATAAATAAATAAATAAATAAGCCAGGCGGTGGTGGCACACGCCTTTAATCCCAGTACTCAGGAGACAGAGCCAGGCAGATCTCTATGAGTTCGAGGCCAGCCTGGTCTACAGAGCGAGATCCAGGACAGGTACCAAAACTACACAGAGAAACCCTGTCTCAAAATAACAAACAAACAAACAAACAAATAAATAAATAAATAAAAATAAACATTTATCCTATCCTAGAAGCAGTATGACTGCGCTTACTTCTTCCCTCATTCTGAAGTTTTGAAAGAACTCTTGTATTATGTGTGAACATAAAAAGCAACCTCAATTTTAATATAATATTCATATAAGCCATGTGTCCTATTTTCATCAGGATAATTTTCCACTTACTTTCAATTGATGAGCAAATAATATTATTTAATATTTAATTTGATCCCATTTTTATTGATTAAATATGAAAATGAAAATGTGCTTAAAATGAAAATAAGATCATGTCTTTAGGGAGTTGTAATTACTTGAGAGTAGTCAAGACTGAAGCAAATTATAAATGATCAAATGCAATAGCTAGTAGATTTTTAAATAAAGGGACTCTACAGGCCAACAACAGTGTACATGCCCATATCATATTCAGTATCCAAAAGAGAAATCAGCATACAAAATCCACTTTGTTGAAAAGTGTGTCTACATGCTCTCTTTACGCTTAACCACTAGGTACTTCTTTAGTTTTTGACATTTGGTTGGAAAATGTAATTAACACATGAATAAATTATTGGGAAATTCAAAATATATTGAAATCAAAAAACAAACTTTTAAATAGTCAATATATCAAACAAGAAAACAAAATGTATAGTAAAATATATTGAGACAAACGAAATAGGAAGTACAAACACCAAAGTTTTTTATAGTTCAATTTACAGATTTTTGACATCAGATAAGTGCTTAGTGGAAAGTGTGCTTTAACATTTGAATTTGGATCTTTTTCTGGAATAGGGATGTGAGATGGAACACCCACTTTTGATGTCAGGAAGCAGCAAGCAACCACAGCTCCTGTCTGCCACATGTGGACATGCATCCTATACCCTCCAGAGTTCTGTTTTGCCAATAGATTCAGACATTGTGCCTACATGTGTATGCATGAAGGTCATATCAAAGACCCCCTTCTCTCTTTCTATCACTAATTTGCTATTTCTCTTCTTCATTTAAGGTGTATTCTGAAATTTCTCCCATCCACATTGACATATCTATTAGACCCAATATTATGAAGGTCTTGTTTAGGCAACCATATCGTTGAGCTTTCATTCGTACATCTCTGTCATATGAAGACAATGCAGTCTCAGAGCAGGTAGCATCGACACCTTTCTCCTATGATCATTATGCTTCTAGTCTGTGGGATTTCCTAAGCCTTAGATGTAGGAATTGTGTTGTACACAAATTATTTGGGTGTAGCACAAAATTGTTACATGGTCTTATTAATAAAAACAAACCTGGAGCCAGGTAATTGAGGTGAATATCTGTGATTTAGAGGACAGTCTGTTCTACATATTGAATTCAAAAATAGCAAGGGCTATACACTGAGAGCTTGTCTCACAACAAAACTAAAACAAAAAAGCAAAAATAGTTAAATAAATAAAAAGAAATCAAATAAAAAGAAGTAGAATTGAAGTAAATTTTTATTGAAAATAATTACATAATTAATTGATGTATCATAATTACACAGAAAGACATTATCCATATTATAAACATGACATATGAACTTTCTATGATATGTCTTTTAGTAGGTGATGATCAACAGCCAGGACAACTTAAGAGCTAGAGGTGGGAACCCTTAAGAAGGAAAGTAAAAGTCCCATCTGATGTTTAAAAAAAAGAAAAAGGAAGAAGATAAGAGGGCAATTTTAAGCATCTATCTAAAATGGTTTTTTTTTTCATGAAGTTGCTTGTGTATATTCAGAGGTATATTCCACTTTCTTGACTGAGAATCATGAATGTTGCCTTATGGAGGGAATTAATACTCTTATACAGTGAACATTATACATTATGGTAGCTTTGGGTGTTCTTGGTTTTTGTCTCAGATTCAGAGGACAATAGAAAAGCAGGTGAAACAAAAAACACAGTCAAGAGCTTGCACAGAGGCCTCACCTCATGCCCATTCTTATACTGCACTTTGCGGAGGGTCTGCCAATTCTCTTTCATAACAGAAAAGTTATCAGTCTTCCTGACTTTAAAACCCGAGTAAAGCCATCTACAAGGAAAAGCATAATAAGAAAATAAAGTGAATTTATCAACAGATGGTCCCTATCCTGTACAGAACCCATAGACTGTAGAGATTTGAATGTTCAGTATAGGTGGGTAGTATTGGCTCTAGTATCAAGGAGAAATCTGTTTTCATGTGGGTAGAAAGCTATTAGTGTATAAATTACGAATCCATTATGTTTCATGCCTTAAACCCAGACATTTTAGACTAACCTAGCATATATCATCAATAGGCCACAAAAGCACATAAGTAAATCTGAAAAACTGCAAAAATGCCAAATATCCTATTTGACCACACTAGACAGAGGTACAAACAGACCTGGGATCTTCCCACCCCAAGTCTATCTTTAGGGTCCTAGGGTGAAGTTTATCTGTAAAGAGAGGAATAAGATACATAGCTAAGGTATCCCAGTTGAGGTGTGAATTTTTCAATAATTATGATCTCAGGTTCAGTCTCTCTTGCAAGGTTGTGTGATGTGTTGTAAAAAGTGTGTGCACTGTCTGATTGGATTCAGGCTGCTCTACTGGTGGGCAGTGTAATTTATCCTTTTTCTTACTCATCATCATGAGATGCCTGAGGATTTCCTTTCTCTTTTTTTTAATTAATTTTTTGGAATTGCATTTCATGTACCACAATCCCACTCATCACCCCTGTATCTGTCGCTCACTCTTGTAGTGTCCCCACGAAAGGAAAGCTAAAAAAGAATAAAAATGAGATAAACTCTCTATTATCTGCTGCTTCCCCAAGTCGTGGAGATTCTATGGCTACGGTTTCACAGGTCGATCAGTCCCTTCCCATACTCCAGCAGGTCAAAAGTGGGGTACATGTCGGGGGTGTGCCATCTCCAGGCCCTGGGTATGTGCCTGGGCCACAGCTGAGTTGGTTGGTTCAGGCCTCTAGGAACACTGTCCTCAAGTGAAGACTGCAGCCTGCTCTCCCAGGCTGGTGGTAAGGGGTGGGTGAACAATCCCAAGGTAGGGTCCAAATTCTCCAATTAAAGATTGGGCCGGTTTTTTCCAAGATGGGATCATCGGGGTCTGGTATCCCAGGGCTAGGGAAGTTCAGGGTCAGATTTTCTGTGGAGGGTGGGTGGGAAGATCACTCCAGTACAGTGAGGGGTGGAGCCAGTTCAGCATGGCCCTTGTACAACACATGGTTTCTATGGTCCACTGTGGAAACAAATATAGTGGACATTTACCCAGCCCCAGCTGATGCAAGGCTCCAGACCCAGATGTAATCACTGACAGCAGTTTGGAGCCATATGACACCATGGCCTCGGTAGGACTCTTGGATCTGAATGGACCTAGTTGTAGCATGAATTTTAAATGGTCTTATTAACAAGAACAAACCTGGAGCCAGGTATTGGGGTCAATGCTGGAAGATCAGAGAAGCAGAACAAGCCATTCCTCACCTCGCCACTTCCTCAGCTGATCCTGTTTCCTCAGACTGGGAGCTTTTGAGTCCTCATCCAGAATGAATCTCAGCTGAACTGTGCTTTTCAAAAGCCTAAAAGCATAACCAGGCTAAAAGCTTCTAGTTTCTGGTCCTCACACCTTATATACCTTTCTGCCTCCTGCCATAGGCATGAGTCACCATGCTTGGCTGTTTCCAGTGTGGCCTTGAACTCACAGAGATCCATGCCTCCAGAAGGCTAGGATTAATGGTGTGAGTGCCACCATTTTCTAGCCTCTGTATCTAGTGGCTGTTCTGTTCTCTGACCCCAGATAAGTTTATTAGGGTGCACAATATTTTGGGAAACACAATATCACCACACCTAGCATCAGCATGATCTCCAGGTTTCATTCTGGGCCCATGTGACAGTGCAGACCCTGGGCAGTCAAGAGACCTAATGTTAACAGGAGCCACAGACCTCAGCACAGACTCTGGCTGCTACAGGTCCACAGATGTCTAGGAAAATCCTAATTCTTTGAGGATTCTTGTCTGATAGTCTGCTGGCAAAAAGAAAAATTGCTAACGCCTTAAAATAACATCATCCCAATCAATGTATTTGAGAATGATTTATAAAGAAGATGTGCTTGTCAAAACCAACATTAGGATAATTAAAAATATAGAATCCTCTGACTCTGCAACTTAAAAAATGCATAAGTTACATCCCAGAAATGCAGAATCAAGAAAATCTTGTTTACAGTCTTAAGAAATGGGCCAATGATCAAGAACAACTGCTGCTCTTTCAAAGGCCATGGCTTCGAGTCACAGCACCCATATGATAGCTTACAACCATTTGTAACTGGAACTTCAAGGCATCCAGCACACCTTCATGTCTCTGTGGGCACCAAGCAATCTTTTAAGCTTTCCTTCAATGTTATCTTTTTAATATAACAGACCCCTTTCCCTATGATCCAGTAATTGTCACTCACACTCTTGTGGGTGAACTCTCATTGATGTAGGCTTCAAAGTTGGCAAAAACGTGGTAGTACCCTATTCCTTAACTACTTCACTTTCAGTGAGCCCTCATGCTTAAATCGATGTTAAAAATCTCTTCTTAGTAAACTCTGTCTCTCATCCTTTGATCATACTGAAGTTCTCAGTCAAGGTAAACTCAAAGAACTGGGTTTGAAAAATTTTGTGTCCATAATGAATAGAGCACATTACAGGCTTCTGCTGCACACCACTTTCAGCTTTGGGGATCAACTGCGATCTCTTTGAGAATGTTAAGTGATTTTTGTATTGTCTTTTTGTCTTCAAGGTCCTTGTGCATTCTGACTCCCATTTCCCTCCAAAACTAAAATATTCTTGAATGTTATTATTTTTATTTTAATTAATTACTTAGTTAAGTATTTTATTTTAGGTGCATAGGAGTGTGTCTGTTCTGTATATAAACATGTGCGCCATGTGTGTGTGCCTCATGTCCTCAGAGAAGAAAAAAAGTGCATAAAAAATCCTGGAACCAGATTTCCAGGTAGTTGTGCATCATCATGTTTTATGCTAGGAACTGAAGCTAGTCCCATTATCACATTGACAGCTTGATTTTTTTTTTTTTTACCAGAGTTAGAATGGGCTTTATTAGTAAGAAGAGGAGATAGGACAGAGTAGCC
>NC_051065.1:77800884-77950243 GCF_004664715.2 Peromyscus leucopus | reverse complement strand
CAGATAAGCACACATAAAGCCTTGCACAAACCAGAGATATTTGATCAGATTTATAAGAATTTGTAGTCTTATACATGAAAACACAGTAATGCCAGAGAGAATGACTTCAAATCTCCAAGAGAGTACAGGATATTGTAAATGTTAATTTGGGGGTGGCTCTCAGACATGACTATCTACTTGCTTGGTGTATAGTTCTTTAGGGATGCTATAGCACATGTCATTAACTTAGGAAAGATATATCTTCTAACACTGCTCAAGTTTGTACGACCAAGAACAGGATGTTGACAGGGCTGGTGGCTTCGAGGAATCCCTTGTGGCTTTAGATGAGATCTTCATAGTGTCTTTCCCCACATACAATGAATCTGTGTGTAGACATTTTTTTTTTTAATTCTTGTAAGGACACTAGCTAGATGGGATTGCAATACTTTCTAAAAACAGCTATCTTAACTAAGTTGCTGTTTAAAAACCCTCATTCTGATGTCTCTCTACTTGCTGTAGTTATGTAAGCGGTTAAAAATTCCTGGGGGGAGACTCTTCATCAGTAATGTAGCTGAATGTTGCCTATGTTCCTGTAAGCAACCCTTCACCTATATTGCTGTAAGTAACCCCAACTGAACACACTGGCTCACTAAGACAGAATGGGTCGTACTTTGGTCTGTCATTGGTGCCACACCTGAGGTGACTTTTTCTTTCACATCTATCCAGAAAAATTCACATAACACATGTATGTCTTCCCTCCCATATTGTGTTATTAATCTCTCTGTCTTGACACCAAGCTCATGTAGTGTATGGGCTCAAAGTTGTTGGGCTCTTGTAAATAATCCTTCACACAAGATCTTAAAAAAATCTAATTAAATGCAATGGGTTCCATACGTACATCACACACATACACACATGCACACACACACACACAGGCACACATAAACACATGTGCATACACAGGAAAGGGAATAGTCAGGAGGACAAAGGAGCTCATTAAAAGTGGGGAAACAAAAGGAGGTTCAGGGGTGAGTGTGATAAAAATGTATTACATGTATTCTTATATGTATGAAAATATCATAATGAAGTCATCGGTATGGATAATTAACATATGCTTATAGAATTATTTTTAAAATAAATTAGACTTTAAAAAAATGTTTAGCATATGAGAAAACTGAAGCAAAGCTCATAGGAACTCACGGAAACTGAGGCAGCTAACACAAGCCCGCACCAGTCTACACTGGGTCTTCTGCATAAATATATACAAATACTATAGCTCTCAGTTTAGTATTTTGGGGGCAGTCCTGAGTATGTGATTGAAGGGGACTGAGATTCTTATACTTTCTCTTGGGCTCTTTTCCTTCTGTGGGTTTGCCTTGTCCAAATTTGATATAATTGTTTTGTGTTAATATTATTTTTTTGACTTTCTCTCCAATCATGTTTAATTATTATATTTTATTTTGTAATGTCTGGTTGTTATCTCTTAGATGCCTGTTCTTTTCTTTTCTTTCTTTCTTTCTTTCTTTTTTTTGAGACAGTTTCTCTGTGTAGTTTTGGTACCTGTCCTGAATCTCACTCTGTAGACCAGGCTGGCCTCGAACTCACAGAGATCTGAGTGCTGGGATTAAACAAGTGCGCCACCACCCCCTGGCTGTCTGTTATTTTTTTTCTAATGAGGCACAGGGGGAGTCTTTGCCCTGGAGGAGATGGGAATGGGGGGTGGGCTGGGAGGAAGGTGGGGGGTGGGGGGCGGGAGGGGGAAGAACAAGGGAATCCGTGGCTAATATATAAAATTAAATTAAATTAAATTATAAAATTAAAAAAAAGAGTGGATCTGAATGGCAGGGAAGATGGAGAGGAGTAGAAGGAGGAGAAACTGTAATCAGGATATATTGTATGAGAAAATAATTAATTAGTGGGGAAAAGGAACATCAGAACCTCTGTGTTTATTGGGGAGCTCAAAAAGGAGTTTGTCTTGTTGGTCCCTTTCTGAGCTAACTGTGCATAGGAAGAATAGAGTTACCTTGAACAGGTTCCCTTGGAGCAGTCACAGTACCCTCTCACGTGACAGGTACATGGAAATAGCTGGAAGTGCTCAGTCTGAGGGCCCTTGCTGTCAACCTAACAACACGCTGCCCTCCTTTTATGCAATGACGGTGGGAGTTGCTGTACTGTGAGAGACATGGAATGTTGATTTCCCATCTGATGGGTACAGGTGAATAACTTGTAAAGATGCATGTTCCCCCATCCTTCCCTATTCCTGATACCCCGGTTAACTGTTTAGAATTTAAGCAGTAATTGAAAGAAACTTTGGTGAATGGAAAGTGGCTTCAATTGTTGGAGGAAATTCTGATCATAATATTATTTTAAACTCCTTGTCATTGGGGATTTAGCACTGATAGAACATAAACCTCAATGATGCTTATTAATGACTTTTCACTCATATTTACCAAAAACAAAAACAAAAACAAAAACAAAAAAACAGTGTTTTAAAGCAAAAAAAAAAAAAAAAAGTAAATCCATCCTTTCTGGGATCATGTGGCTCACTATCAATATGCATATATGAGGAATCAAATGCCCTATACTTAGCATTATGACTCCCATGAAATACCAAAGTACTTAACAAATCAACAAAACAGTAAGTTAGTAAGCCAGACTCTCTCAAGTGCATCCCATTTCACTGTCCCACTCTAATAAATTTAGCTGTGGTAGTTTGAATACAATTGGCCCTCATAGGATCATACATTTGCATGCTTGGTCCCTAGTAGATAAGCTTTCAGGGAAGAGTTAGGAGTGGGGCCTTGTTGGGGAAGCTGTGTGACTGGACAAGGGTTTTGAGGTTTTAAAAGCCCATGCCAGGCCCAGTCTGTCTGTCTGTCTGTCTGTCTCTCCCTCTCTGTCTGAAGATCAGGATATAAAGGTCTCAGATACTGCTCTGATGCCTGTCTCAGTGCCTGAGTACCACCATGATGATAATGGACTAAGCCTCCGAAACTGTAAGCAAGCCCCCAATTAAATGCATTTCATTGTAAAACTTTACTTAGTCATGGTGTCTCTTCACAAAAAAAGAACAGTGGTGAAGACATTGTCTTTCAGCTCCTTAGCTTTAATGAAATAGTTAAGGAAGCAACAGGCCTAACATAAACAAAAAAGGACTAATGTATTTCATTTGTGTACTGTTATCAGATTTTCCTGGAGATGTGATATAAATTAGCCATCCAATCTTAATTTAATTTGATAATAAAATTCTGCTGGTGACATCTGCTATTTAAGCCAATGATTTGAGAAGTACCTTTGGTTTGTTTGTTTTGGTATGAGTGCTCTGTCTGAATGTATGCCTTCAGGTCAGAAGAGGGCATCAGACCCCATTATAGATAGTTGTGAGCCACCATGTGGTGGCTGCGAATTGAACTCAGGACCCATGGAAGATCAGCCAGTGCTCTTAACCACTGAACCATCTCTCTAGCCCTGAGAAATAACTTTTTACTATGGTGAATATTGATCTTGTCAACCCAGCTATCCTGTAGTATTGTATAACAACTAATACTCTTGAAAACAAGTGTGTGCCCCAGGCCCTTTAGGAAAAGTGAAATGGCTTCTCTTTCTTTCTGAAAGGAAAATGGTAACCTTTTTTATTGAACTGAATCCTGAGCAAATACCATTTGACCTCAAGAATTAGAGCATGTTTGACTTATATCACTTTTTATGACGTGAGTCATATACTCTTGAGCAAACCAGATGTCTGTGCAACACTGCCTTGCCAGAAAGGCCTTTCCAGACCAATCTTTACAAAAAAAATACCACATTCTGACCTTGCCATGTACCACCCTTCCTTCACATACTACCCTGATTATCAAAGGTAAATATTTGAGGTGATAATAGAAAAACTATATTTCTATTATCACCTCATATATTTGCCTTTTATTTATCATTTTATGTGTATATTTGACATGTATTCTGATCCATAATTTACACATTAAATACCCTTTGCTTGTGTATGTGTATATGTACATGCATCTAAGTGTGTTTGCACATAGAGACACGCATGTGGGTATGGGTGCTTGCATGTGTGTGTATGTGTGGAAGTCTCCTGTTGATGTGGGGGATCTTTCTGAAACCTTTTCCACCTTCCTCACTGAGACAGAAGCTTCTAGCTGCACCAAGAGCTCAATGACTTCAGCTAGCCTAGCTGGCCATCTTGCTCCAGGAATCTCCTTTCCAGCTACTGAACCCTGCAATTACAGGTGGAGTGCCACCCTCACCCGGCATTTGCATGAGTTCTAGGGAGCTGAACTCCAGTCCTTACCATCTCCACAACCTCTGACCTCTAATTAGGAGATTGGGACTTCATTTCCATCCTGCTGGAATACGGTAAGTCTAAGCAGAGACAATTAAAACTGCAGAAAGAGATTGATGATGATGTCACCAGAATCCTTGGTGATTACCTACTTGGCAGCACAAGCTAACTGATGTACATCTCACTTCTCCTTGGATGTCTGAGGACACAAATCCCAGATGATGATGTGAACAATGATTTGAGTGATAACACTGTTGAGGCCTTCCTTGATGCAGTCCTGTACTCAGGACACAGCTGCAAAAGGGGCCGTTTCAGCCACAATCTCTGCTGTTTTTATAGCCTGCTCTTTTAGTTCCAAACAGCTGCTTTAGAAGAAAAAAGCCACAAAACTCAGCAATTTCAAATTTGATCATTCAGATTAAAATACACACAAATACCTATTAATTAATGAGTAGGAAGTCTTTTTCTCTAACATGATATTATCATAGAAACATCTTGATCAATATAATTACATCTGACAATTCTTACCAGACACTTACACTGGAAAGAACAACTGCTCACAGGGACCTGTTCTTAGTTTTTAATCAGATTATTTCAAAATTAGACCCAGCCGTTAGCACAGCATCTACTCAGCCGTGGTGATTAATGTAGGGAATTCAGCTTCCAACTTTAGTATTTCAGACTGACATCTCGATTTTCCAGATAAATGCCAGCTCACCCACACCACTTTAACAGGGCACTGCTAATTCTTCCACAGAAAGATTGTGGCCACTGTGTTTGAAATGCTGACTATAGCTTTACACTGCTCTTGGGGGATATTTTTAGCATCCGACTGCAGATAACCTTCATCCAGTGCTTATGATCTGAAAGTGAATGTTTAAAGACATTGATATTTTTTATTTTGTTTAATCTGTACATCAGCCTTCTGAAATGGAATTGCATTTTTCTCATGTTGCAGATAGGGAGAGTTAAATTAGGAAAATTAAACCACCCATCCAAAGTCACACATTTCCAACTGTGTGAGTATAACAGCAAAGTATAATTCACCTAGGATGGAGGGAATGAGGCATGCAGGCTAAAGGAAAATTCTACTGTGTCTATATTCAGTTTGGTAAAATTCATGTGCAATATTTGTTCAGAAGTATTTTATAGAATTAAATACAAATATAAGTATGTTTTGCATGTTAAGATTGTATAAACATAAAAAATCTTGAACAGTAGTTATCAGGTGGTTTATTTCTCATAAAGGTATATCAACGGGATTGATACTTTGGCATTTAGTAATTACTACCATTGTATCATTTGAGTACTTACAGTATTTGTGAAAACAGGGCTGACTTGCCAGCCTAGAGGACCAAGAACACCCAGCACCCAGAAGCAAGTGTGGTGGTTTGAATGAGAACGGTCTCCATAGGTTCATATGTTCAAATGCTGGGCCACCAGTTAGTGGAACTTCTTGGGAGGGATTAGCAGGTGTGTCTTTTTGGGAGAGGTACATTACTGGGGGTGGATTTGAGGTTTCAAAGGCCCATCTCAGGCTCAGTCTCTCTTTCCCTTCTGGCTGCCTTCAGAGCAGAATGTAAAGCTCTCATCTACTGCTCCAGTGCCATGCTTGTGTGCTTCTTGCCATGATGATCACAACTAACCCCCTAAAACTGTAAGCAAACTCCCAATTAAATGCTTTCTATTATAAGAGCTGCCTTGGTCATGGTGCCTCTTCACAGCAGTAGAGCAGTGAGTAGGATAGAAAACCAAGCTCCTCCTGAATTGTCTGTTCCTAGAGGCAGAGGTGATGTCATCAGGAGGAAGGGATTTTCTACAGTGTGTCATTCAGTGTGGGAATTCGAAGGTTCTTATGTTGTAATCCATACTCTTAGCCAGCCTCCTATAAAAATTATGCTTCCTCGATATCATATTTAATAAGAATGATTCTACTAATACCAGTATTCTAGCTTGCTTGTCATTGTATTTCTTACTGTGGATAAATAAATCACAATCATAGAGGTATGTCAGGTTCTAAATGTTTCAATATTATGATACTATACACACATGCACACACACACACACACACACACACACACACACACACACACACACACAACCAAATTTCCTTGAGATGGCAAAACAGTATAAGAACTAGAGAAACAAATTCCAGATGGGACAAAATTACCAAATAATGACACCTGGTGAGCTCTTTACATTGCAGCAGCCACGCTGCAGCTCATTTGAGAGAAAGCAAGTCCAAAGTTAAATCCATTTTAGAAAGATTTATTTATGTTGCTATAATGGATTCTAACATAGTCTAATTTTCAAAGCATTTTTATAAATATTTAAAAGGCAATAAAAACAGTAACAATAAATTCAAAAGTATGCAACAGAAAAATCATATGAACATACCTTTTCTGTGACTCAAAACTCTGGGCTAAATTCTATTGTAGAAGCTTCTGAAACATCAATAATGTGTTCATCAGTTGGCACTTACCCACACTTAGATCAGGGATGATAATCATATTGTATAACAAAAAGATGCAGGGCTCTTTAGATAAATCGGGAGTATACTAACAAAGAGAATGTAAAGATGTGATCAGGAAACAGAGGGATAGTGCATGGCAGCCTGAGAAAGTTAATGATCATATCAGATAATAAGTGAAAACAACATAAATAAATAAAATAAATACCTCAAGTCCAAACTTTCACAAATAACCTAATGTATACACAGCCTAAAAAAAAAGAAAGAGAAAATTTTTTCAGCTATACATTTAACTGAGGATTAACAGCTAGAATATACAAAGAAATAAAAAAAAATAAGAAACAGCCCAATCACAAATCTGATTTTGTAACTGAACAAAGTTCTCAAAAGAGGAAATTCAAACAGCTAGTAAATGTTTTCTAAAATCTTCAACGTCCTCACCTTTCAGGGAAAATAAGAAATTGCTTTGATATTTCATCTCACCCAAAAGCTACAAGCAGAACTACCATAGGATCCAGCTGTAACACTTTAGACATATAAACAAAGAATGTCACACCCTGGGACAGAGACACTTGCACCCCCATGCTCTTTGCTTCTCCACTACTAATAGGTGAGAAATAGAATCTGCCTAGATGTCAGTCAACTGACAAAAGGATAATGGAATGGAGTATATTACACCATGCAAGTTTTTAAGTGCTAAAAGCAAGCTGAATTGTGAAGCTTTCAGGAAAATGTAGTTAGCTAGGTAATACTATATCAAGCATGGCAATGTAAATACCAAGCATAGGCCCAGAAAGACAAAGGTCATGTATCTTCCCTCATACACCGATATCAGAGCTGAAGATTTAGAATTTTGTATTTAAGCTGGAGGAACTGTCTACAGAGACCAAGAAGTAAGAAAGAAGTTGTGATGTAGGGAGTAAGGAGGAGAAGACTGAATGTGGGGACTATAAAACCATGTGAAAGAAAGTAGGGGAAATTAATACTATTGGAAGAAATATCTAAATGGGCATGGGAGTGGAGAGATGAGGGGAAGTACGGGTGTTCAAGCGAAACTAAAGACTTTGAAAAATCCATATAGGAATCTGCCATTTTATATGCTAACTAAAAATTACAATCTTTATAAAAAGTATGAAAAGACATACTCCACATCAGTGGGTAATGCTGCTCCCAGAAGTCAAAGATTTTAAACCCCAAATTCCAGTGCCAGGTTTGAGAAAATTCTTTTATGTTCTATTGGTAGGAAGCCTCAAGACGACCCCAAAGCAATTATAGGCTATTGTCACTGTGAATGGCCAGCTTAAGTAGCCAGAAGATACTATGTACCGCAGATACAGGACAAAAACCAAATCCAGCTGGAACTAAACTAGAAGCTATCCTCTCAATTGGATAGCATTCATTGTATTAGACGTTCTATTGGAGCCCACTACCTATGGTGGGACACCTTGCACAGCCTTGATACAGGGGGAGGGGCTTGCACCTGCCTCAACTGTATGTACCAGGCTTTGCTGACTCCCCGTGGATGGTCACACCTTTTCAAAGGAGGGGATGGGGAGTGGGATGGGGGAGGGAGAATGGGTTGGGAAGAGGGAGGAGGGATGAGAGGGGAATCTGTAGTTGGTATGTAAAATGAACAAAATTTCTTAATAAAAAAAAAAAAGAAGTGTTATTCAGGGTGTTGAGGAAGAAAAGTCATCAATGATCTTACCCAGATATGGACCCTGCCTGCTGTAATTCTGACTTATCTGACAAGATAAACCCAGTGATACAATAGAAGCTTGGATGTTCTGGGAATAATCAATGGCTGGCTGATGGAATCTGAGGCCCACTCTATAGGAAGGAGTGAGTACACACACTTGGTACTGTAAACAGTCAAATTCTGTGGCTAGAGAGGTTACAGGCCCTATGTGGGGAATCTACTACTGATGTTTTGCTAAATGGATATATAGTTAATTGCTTTCTAAATAGTTATATTTATACCCACAGACTAGTTCAGTTTTCCCTCTCTTTCCAGAAAAACTTCTTTTGGCAGTGAGTGATAGATGATCAAAGAAAGGACTTATAAGAATGTGTCATCATTGGTGTCTGGCTGTAAATGGGACACCTTACCTGCTCTGGGTCCCAGAAGAGTGTGGAAAGACTTAATGCTGGAGGATGAGGAGGAGTAAAGAGAAGCTCTGCTTCTGGTCTGACATGACTGATGCAACCGTGGACACAGCAGCCGTGACCACCTCCACAAGCCCTGCAGAGGAAAGACAGGTAAGGTGTGCCAGAGAGCCATGAGGAAGAAAGGGAACCTCGCTGTGAGGAAGAAGCAGGGTGGGGGGAGCTGGAAGGGGATGAGAATAGGTCCTCAAGGATAAACGTAGGAACAGTAATCATGTGCATCACAATCAAGCATGGAATTATCAAATTTTCTTTTAAGTAGAAGGAAAACTTTCAGGCTAGGGAAACAAAGGACACTCACAAAAGAGGAGAGGGCTGTGAAAGGGGTAGGATAGGGGCTTATGGGGAAATTCAGAATACATTACCTATTGTGTGAAAATTTCCTTATGTGTCACAGCATCATGAACAATAAATATGCACAGTGAAAATTAGCACAAATAAATAATCTAAAATCATTGTTGTCTTGGTATTTTTTTTATAAATCAAACATCATTCTAAAATTAAATATATGTGTGTGTGTGTGTGTGTGTGTGTGTGTGTGTGTTTTAAAGAATTGTTGTTTTCTTCATGTTGTACCACTACAAAGACCCTAGAAGGTATCAGAGGAATATCCTGTACTCACTGCTTTTGACACTGATAAATTGTCCTGGGGAGATCAACTATTCCTGAGAAGTCTGATTGCATTCAGATTTCAGCAGCATCGCAATCAATTAGATGCCACACCAGACCCTCTGGTATCATAGATCTTACAAGCGCAGAAGCTTACAGCAGGATCTTCTGATACAGCTTCTCAGTCACCAGAAAACTAATCCTAAAAATAGTAAATGAAGCAGAACAAGGAAATAGTCTTGTCATTACAGGCACTTGGCTTTTCTGGAGGAGGAAGGAACACAGTGTACTTTGAAAGGTTACCCATGACAAACAGGGCTGTGATAGAAGTTATTATTCATTCAGTAGTCTGTGCAATAAAAACTTGCCACCTGCTCATTGTGTGGTAGCTAATCTAGAAACAGAAAATGAGTAGAGTACCTGTAGTCACCTGAAAGGAGATCACAGTCTGGGGGAAAGACATATACAGAGGGGGACTGTAATTCTCTGATGATGCTTGGAATGCAGATCTCCTTGTCTGTCCATGCCTGCTTAACTGTGTTGGGGTCTACATCAACATGTCATCTTCTCCAACTCAGCACTGTTACTTGTTAAGACTGTAGATACCATTCAAGATCTATAAGGGGAAACAATTTCCATACTATAAAGCTGTCCCCCTAAATTACATCCTTTTTTTTTTTTTCAAAAAGTCATTCTGTAATGACAATTTCTTTGTCTCCTTCAAATGTCATCCCTTATGTAGCCATTTGGTACTTTATCACTTTAACATTTTGTGTCTGCTTACAAGGAATTTACCATAGTGGCCTAAATACAAAGGTATGTCTTTAAAAAGAGAATTATTGTTCCCAATGGATTCTAAATACACTTCTAAGGGCTCCCCTAATGTCCACCAGTCCTATAGAAACTATATATGTTTGCAGTTATTGTACAGATGGCTTTACAGTCTGTGCATCACAGGCATCTGATTGCTGTCTTTACTGACAAGTCAACCATAGGTACCTAATGGGATGACTCTTTAATCAGTTTTACGGAGGAATGAAATGCTTGAAGTGTTCATTTCAATAACTTCTGTCAAATGATTACCTTAATTATCAGAATAGTTTTCCATTCCCTTGAAATGTTGTACTCAACATTAGCCTCAGGCAAGATTCTGCTCATTTGCAAGTTCTGTGAAGAGAAGTAGATGCCAAGTATGATTAACTATGACAACAAATTAGGAGAAATGTGAAAGATGAAGAGGAGAATGTCTAAGCAGCACAAGTCCTGCATAGCATCTTGGTTTTCACACCTTAGAACAGTTGAGTTCTCTTCAGTAGTTCTAAATCTCCTTTTGGAATTTAGTTTTCAAATTCTGCATTGGCTTCATAATGGTATTCCTCTGTTTGTTTTTTTGAACTGCAGTTACAAATTAATTTCTTCCCTGTTAGTTTCAAGTGTTTGTTTGTGTCCTCTTTAATTTACTTGAATTTTCTGATCATGGTTTTAATTGTTATTTTAAGTTCCATGTCCTGCATTTTATTTAAGCAATTCCTATTGGAGGAAATTTCTATAGGACTGGTGGACATTAGGGGAGCCCTATTGGCTTGGTCTTTTATACTGTTTGTGTTTTTGTGGTGGGACATGTGCATGCATATTTATTTTGTTGGATGTGTGTTAGATATGAAAATTCATCATGTCTTTGTTGACTGGAAATTTTGCTCTGTTTTTCCTGTTGCCTACAATTGGTTGATTTCAGGTCAGGTAAAAGTGAGCAGACCAATTCTTCAGACACTTACTGTTGATTATTGATTAGGGAGACAACAGTGACTCCAAGTCACTTGTAACTAGTGTGATGCAGGGATTTAAGAGTCACATAGGATTGCCTGAGTGAAGTCCAAGCTGGGCTTGGGTCTGGAAAAGCAGCACAGATCAGAGAACCGGGAAGACATTCTAAAACAGTGTGATGATGTTGCTCTCAGCTGGACCTGGGTCTGCATGGTTGTACAGGTCAAGATAGTTGGAACAAACTCAGCAAGAAAACACATGTATGGGCACAGGCCAAGAGAGTTTCCATGTGTGACTACTGCCTTGGGCCCACAGAGGCTACATGTATGGGCAGCTCAGAATGAGAATCCTGGATCAAACTAGGCAAGGGAGCCCATGAATGTGACTCCTCAGTCTGGGCCCAGAGGGTTTCAATGAATGTTATTCATGGCTTAGGTTAATTCTTAATATCTCCTTGCTTGTAGAGATTTTACTGCTAATAGTTTTATATCCAATAGTTCTCAATATATTAACCTTGTATTATTTTGGCAAATATTGTAACAGGAGAGTGGGTGAAAGCAGAGGAGAAGGAACAAAGTTACAAACAAAGGGATTAAGAGAATTGGAAGGAAGAATAAAAGGAAAACACAGACATGATAGATTGATTCTGAGTGCCTGGTAATGAAATGGTTGCATGTTCCCTCTTAAAGAAAAAGTAAGTAAATCAGCATAATGAAAATACCTCTGTGCTTGTGTGTGTGTGTGTGTGTGTGTGTGTGTGTGTGTGTGTAAGAGACTGCTTTAAATAAAAATGTACAGATATTCTATTACCTTTACTCACCTTTTTCAGGTTACAGTCACATTCATCCATTACAAACGAAGACCTGACAATAAGTTGGGAATGGCTTATTTTCTCACAAGCAGGTAACAGGTGGAGCCTTGACTGAGGAGCTCAGGAGCATTTGAATTGGAGCATCTGACAGCTCTTTCTCATTTTCAAAGACCTCAGCTGGTGCTGGGATTTCAGCTCTTCATTTCCATTTTCGGAAAGAAGGGAGGGCAGGGGAACTGGAAGGGAAGGCCTTTTGCCTGAAGCAGCCTTTTAAAGAACTTTCCAAAAAGAGACAGTCTGTTACTTGGAACTATATATCTTTAGCCATCCAGTTGAAGAAGGCTTGGAAATGTAATATTTGTTTATTTATTTTTTAAAAAAAATACTTGTTTTCCTCTTTTTTATATTTATTTACTTTATGTGTATGAGTGTTTTGCCTGCAATGCATAACATGTGTTCCTGGTATGTAGCTGAAGTTTTCCTGTGTCCCACCTGGCCCATGATCAGAACAAATCACTCTCACTCACTAGTCCTGCAGCTGCTTGGACCCAAGTAAACACACAGAGGCTCATATTAATTAAAACTGCTTGGCCATTAGCTCAGGCTAACTATTGATTAGCTCTTACACTTAAATTAACCCATAATTCTTATTTATGTTTAGCCATGTTGCTTGGTATCTTTTCTCAGTTCTGCCTTCACATGTTGCTTCCTCTGTGTCTTGCTGGTGACTCCTGACTCTTCCAAGAATTCTCTTCTCTGCTTGTCCCACCCATACTTCCTGCCTACCTACTGGCCAATCAGCATTTTATTTATTAACCAATCAGAGCAACACATTCACAGAACACAGAGCAATATCCATAGCACTGGTACCCACAGAGTCAGCAGAGACTATCAGATTCCCTGGAACTGGAATTACAAATAGTTGTGAGTCACCATAAGGATGCTGGGAATTAAATCTGTGTCCTCTGTAAGAACAGCAAGTGCTCTTAACCCCTGAGTTCCACCCCAGAAATGTTATTTTTAAATGAACCTGTTAAAGTAATCAAAACCATCAGCTTTGGGATCCTCAGCACAGGCTGAGTTGGTGTTGAGTTGACAGGTAGCAACTGCTGTCTACTTGATTATTTTTATTCACTGTGTAATACATGTAGTTACTATTGCTACTCATTCTTTACAGTTGTCTGTGCTTAATGTTCCCAGCCTTTTATATACTTCTGTTGAGAATGTTTATCTGTAACTAAAGTACTTGTAGAACCCTCCCTTTCCATAGACTCTAAGGTTTAGAAAAAGGTGTCTTCATTGCCTACTGTCAGACTATTCCATGCCTCCTCTCTTGGCTCCTGGCACTTTCAGAAATACCACTCATAGTAATTTTCATGGAATGTAGAACCTATTGCTCCTTCTAGGTCTTAGGCTTTTTATTGCCAACCACCTACTGGATGCCTTCTTAAATCCCGTTTGTGTATCTTAAAGGGAAATCAAATTCTAGATGTTGAAACTAAACCTACTTTACTCTGTTCTTTAATGGCCAATCTCCAATATGTCTTTTCACAGCTGAGATATCACAATTAATAACAATGAACTCTTCTTTATTATGTCTCAGACAACATTTGAAAATCTTCATGTCCCATTTTGCAGCCACTGCACCATTAGGAGAATATATTATATTATACCCAATTAACTGATGAGAAAACTGAGTCATAGAATGGAACAGATTAATAATTATGACCAGTGAGACAGCAAATAGTGCCCTCTTCAGTCACAAACTTAAAATTATTGTTAGAATTTCTTTTGTTCTTAGTAATAAATCTGAAGAAAATTTTCAGTATGAAAGGGGAAGAAATTTTTTTTCTCTGCACCAACCTTGGCAAAATTCAGCAGCATGAAATGTGTAAGTGTGCCTCAATGCACTTTGCCCTGTGCAGCTATGGCTTTACTGTTGGATGTTAGCTTTACTAACCATGCTAACACAATAGCTTTCAGACTCCCTGTTTTATTATTCAGCTACTCTTAGGAGTAAATTCTGATCAGGTCAGGTATTTTATCACAGTAAGAGAAAAGTAGCTAATACATGGCCCTCCCAGCCACATCTCACTGTTCCATCACATCTACTCACATTTACCTCAGCAAGTCACATGGTCAAGCCTGACTACAGTGAGCACTCTGAGAAAGTTCAAGGAGACAATGAATGTAACTGAGGAGGACAAGAGAGGGAATACTGTTTCACTCCTCACTCCATCATCTGCATGTTTTTCTCTGTAGACAGAATACCACAATGGAGACAGAGAAATCAGAATGTGAGAATGCTCACCTCATGACTCAGTCAAACTCACTGAGTACACAAGAGGGAAAGGGTAGAGTAGATGATCTGAAAAATGTCTTCAGAGAAAACTCCCACATTTCTGTAATATTTCCACTTTCCCCAGAAGCCCCCATGTCTGTGCAATCTTCCTGCATTTCTCATTTCATGTGGAAGGAAGGTGCAGATCAAGCATATTATGTAAATCCCTCAGATTTCATCCAGAGTTGTAGTTATTACTGTTCTTTTTCTGACACATATGGGAATAAGCAATGTATGTCTTGTTCAATTGACAACTAAACATGTCAGCCACAAATAATCATGACTGTTGTAGCCATCATTCTGGTGCATAATACACAGACACACAGACACACAGACACACACACATACACAGAGAGAGAGGGGGGAGAATTCCAGTATAAATTATTCATGAAAGCCAGCTTCATCTCAAGGACATCTCTTTGGCACAAGTTGGTTGCCAACTGCAGCTAGGATAATTCATGCTTCTGCATGTCATCATACCAACTGATCTCAAATTTTAGCTGGAATAACTTGTGTCAAATTCCTGTATATGAAACAATCCTTGTCAGAAAAAGAATATGAACTGGCTAATTGTCTTCTTCCCACAATCCCCGTGTCTCTGTTTAATGGGGGCGGGGTGGTGGAAGGAGAGTCAGCCCTAGAGAAGTAACCCTCCAGGTCCACAATGACAGTCACATGGAACATGCAAATCTGAACTTCATTGGAAAGTCATCAGTGTTAAGGAGTATGTCACCAACATGAAGAAAGAGAAGAGTGCAACAGTGAATGCTCACCATATTTATATATCCTTGACAATATTTGTGTGCTTCTAATAGAAAACATGACACCTAATTCTAATAGCGGGTTTAGAAATTTTCAGTTTATTTTTCAAATCTGAGCATTTACATTCATTAAACCTGTTTCCAAGTTCTTAGAGGCTCTCAGAAATTTTTCTGAGAAAAACATCTCACTATAGATTGATAACCACGTGTGGTGGAAAATAAAAATCCTGTTACTGCTATCTCTAATGCTTTGGAGGAGTGGAGAACCTAAGTATACTACAGCCTAGTTTGCTGGGTTATCTTATTAACATAAGCAAAATAGTCTTTATATGGCATAGACAGACATAATATAACACCACATTTTACTTAAGAAGGGAGGGAGATGTAGACTCAAACTCCTAGCACACTGCAGACATCAAATCTTTTATGTATCTGTCTTCTTTCTTTCTTTCATTTATTTCTTCCCTTTTCCCCAATAAATAGCTTGCTCTTATTCCCAGAGGAGGACTTGGAAAAGCAGGCCATATGGGGAATATATAGACAAGCTAAACAAAAGGATTCTAAAGAACCAGGCTTAAAGATGTGCCTTCAATCTTTTATATGAAACATTTGGAATTCCTAGAACATCAGCCACAGTAATTCCTAACAAAATAACAAAAATATATTCTAAATACAAATAAAAGTGATTTTGGATTATCTGTTTTCATTCCTCTCTAATAGCTTAGGACATTGAAATGACTTCATGTGAGCATCTTTGTGGCAATGAAACAGAACATAGAGTCTTCTGAATTATTCATGCTAATTACCAAGAAGTTATGCTATTAATAAATTAAATTTACAGATGAAGAAAACATCTGTGAGTCCATGGTACATTGTATCTCTCTTTGAAATAGAATCTTCCACTGTATATTAGAGTGATGTCCTATGCTTTACCTATTAGTCTTGGAGATTTGGAGGTATATGGTTATAAGAAATTGAGGTAAGCAGTCAAAGTAAATCATCTGTTGAGAGTTAGGCATTTCCAGGAATTTTGAGTATCATTGATGACACAGCTGAGAACATTAAGATTTTTTGAAACTCTCACATAATTACTAAGGCAATTGCTGTGGGGACGAGGGGTCTTGAAAGCAGGAACTTGGAAGAATCAATGAATTCCAAGAGCTGAATGTTAAAGAGTGAAGTGTCTGGACAGCTGATGAGGAAGTACAGAGAGAACAGTGAGTGCAAACACTGCTTTTCATAACAGAGGTCTGGGTTTACTGCTGCTGTATCTTCATCTGCATCATAAGTACCTATAGCCCATGGCTCTGAATACAGTGTCATTCAGAGAACCGAGGCTCCCTCCTGGGGGCTTACTTTTTAAACTGTGTAAATATGGATACCACAGCTGACCAATATATAGGAACATTGGATTTGATCCCAGGACCAAATTGTTATTCAAGAAATACACTAGAATTGAAAACTGATTGCTCTGTGATGCTGAATCCATTATACTCCAAGGGAGATAAAAATATCCAAATTTCTGGACCTGCCATAAATACTGAAACCCAGCCAAGAATTTGTTTTGTTATTCCCAGGTAATTCTCCTATGCAGTTGGTTTGAAAAATCACTTGCAGGGACACTAGTCAGAACATGTTTACTTTTTTTTTTAATTTTTATTTTTTTATTTCTTCTTTTCTTTTCATGTCTTCAGTGACATTTTAGAACTAAGTATAGTCCATTTCTTTAGATACTAAAACTCATTTTTTTTCTAGATTTAATAACAATCTACATATGTGTTTGTACTTGCCAACAATCTAAAATGAATCTACGGGCTAGCAAAAACACCAGTATATGCCTTCTTCCTAAAAGATGATCTAGGTAATTGTAAAAATGTTACATACACAACACCTTCAGGGAGAAGGTATTTGGTAGTTTTGGGACTAAGCATTCCAAGAGTTCTTTGTTTTGTGGATATGATTTGATGACAATATGTCTTTGTATACATGTGTATGTATCAAATACCCACTATGAAATCCTCAATGTCCATTCCCTCTTTCATGAGCACTTGATCGTTGAAAGATCATTTTGGACATTTGAAAGATCCTATGTCATTTGTTTATTTGCTTGTTTATACTTATAGTAACACCACTGGCTGCCTTTTAAATTGACCACTGCCCTCAGATCTGTGTTTATAGTCACTGTTCTGATGGACAATGTCCACTCAATTAAAAGGAACAAAGGAGGTAAACTAGCCAGTGACTTAATTTCTGGTTGTTCCAGAATATACAAAGAATCTGTGAGCTAGTCTCTATTTGCTTTAAACGAAACCAGTGCTACCTAGAATGAAGAGTATCAAAAACAAGAAGGTAAGAAGACAAGTGGCTGAATCCCCAGGGGAATCCTTGCCCTGGAGGAAATGGGAATGGGGGGTGGGTTGGGGAGAGGGTTGGGGGGCAGGAGGAGGGAGGACAGGGGAATCCATGGCTGATATGTAAAATTAAATTAAATTATGAAATAAAAATAAAAAAATAAAAAAGACAAGTGGATTCATTTGTTTTCTGAAATAATGGAAGCACGATAATGTTTGCTGCATGTTAATTAATGCTCAGCATTGAGAGCAGAACAAACACTAAGACAGAAGCAACACACTGTTCTCATTTGTCTCTTGGAGTTCTCAGCTGATTCAGGTTAGAGCCAGGATGTTTAGTTGGAAATTAATGTTGCTGAACGAAAAAAATTGGGCTGAATCCTGAGTATTTGTGATGAAACAGGCATCCCTTAAACAAAATTTTTCAACACAATGGTAGTGTAAAAGGAAAGGGCAATCCCACTAAAACAATCGGCTTTCCTGAAAGTATAATCATTTTTTGTCACTTTCCTGAGAGATGGATTCATCATATATTAGTCATTAATATGTTTTATTAAATGATACAAGAAGAGATAAAAAATCTGAATACAGTAGAAACTTTAAGCATGTATTAAAATGAAATAATTTGTAATTAAGGAAATATAAATTTTCTAGGACTCAACAAAAGGCAAAATGAGGACACTGGCAACAGCAGATAAAATAATGCCTCTATGGCATGAGCCAGACTTCTCATAAAGTGAGGAGACTGACCTTTTGGAGGTTTCCCAGATCCAGCAAGTGCTGAACACAGATTCGAAAGCTTGCCTTTCTGTAGGAAATAAATATAGGACAAATGAATGTGCTCCTCTGAAAACATGAAGCCCTTCACCTCTTCAGATTCTCTTTACTTAGAAAATTATATTGTGTAGATTCATTTTCCATAATTCAGTAAAATGTCAGAAAGCAGCTTCTTGTGAGATTAATATTTGCATGCATATTAACAAATTTAGTTATTTGGACACCTAACCAATAAATTCAAGAACCCAGAAACTGGTTTCTCCTGAACCCCACTTCTACTTAATCTTACCATTCACCATTACCAAGTTAGAGAAAAATTACTGCTGGCTGTCCAGAAAACTACATGAAGATAAGTGAAATGTGTGATAATCTTATTCCCTATAAACAAGAGATAAACCCACAAGAAAATGAAAAAAAAAAAATCGATTCACTGTACATTGGGGAAAATGGGTTTAAATCCCCCTTTCAAAGCCTCTTCAAATGTGGGAAATGCTTATTAGGTAGGAAAAAAGTCCAAGGGAGAATTTGAAGGAGTCTCAAGAAGCAGAGGGATAAATGAAGAAAGAAATAAAAACTGAATGTAAAATGTGCATTCATTGCAAACTTAGGAATATTTGGTCTAATTTAAAAATTGGAACCACAAGTCTGCAATTCTGCCAGTATTAAATTGCCTTTATTATACACTGGGAAAAAATTCTACCTATTCACATGATAAAACAAACTTTCAAGAATGCTTAATGAAAAAAAAAAAAAAAACCTCAGCAATAGCTTTCTGATCTGCAGTAAATGAGAATACTCAGAACTATGACTCTTTTTACATTCTAGAAATTAAGGGTGTCAAAGTTTTCAGTTTTCTTACGTTCAAACTTTGAAGTTATAAGATTAAAGAAAGTTATAGACTTAAGAATAGAAAGAGGAGAAATAGGAAGAAAAGAGGGTTAATAAGGAAGGAAGAAGTAAGGGAGAAGGAGGGAGACAAGGGGGGAAAAGGGACAGAAGATGGAAGTAGCAGGAGCAGCAGGGGGAAGGTGCTAGCAATTCCATTGGAAATTCGTCCTGATCATTTAAGGACCCAACTGAAGCCAGGAGAAAGGGAACAACAGGAAAGATAGCTCTGTCATACATTGATAGTAAGGAAAATGACCCAAATAATGTTCAATAATCTTACCGCTCACATGGACACAAGTCTCACATGTATACTTCTTCCAATAACAATTGCAAGCATGGCACAGTTGGTTTTATTGACAAGGTATCTTCCTTGAATGTAACTTTTACCATGTCTCTATGAACTCACCTCTCATCTAAGACTTGATCTGTGGACCTCCAGTTGCTCTACATCACCTACTTTAGAATGAATCCTTGGAAATCTTATTAGAATCTACCACCTTCAATGTGTGATTTATTTCCTTATTTCTCACCTGTGGAATCTGCCCTTTAGTTAGTGTCTCCCTAACCCCTTGTATCTCCTCTTTCCATCTGCAAACCTACTCCTTGGCTATAAACCCCCAGTTATTTATGTTGTGTTAAGAATAGAATCTAGTTCTCTGCTAAATTCCCCTTTCCACTCTTGTTATACTTCCTGAAAAACGTATTCACTTACTGCTTTATTGTCCATCTCTGGATTGCTTTAACAACATTAGTTAAATATCTCCAATACTCCTCTCTTTGTGTTCATCTCTGTTTTATATTGTGACACCTCAGCTCTATGAATACCTGTCAGGACCAGCTGACCTTTTGAACATTACCTGAATAGCGGAGTGGGGATTAAGAAAGAAAGAGACAAGAGACAGCAGATAGAATCAGGAGGGCTCTCGGTGAATACTGCAGGTCTCAAACTTACTTTTCATAGCCTTTTTACATTCAAAGCAAGGCAGACAAAAGACTTCCTTTACCATGGTTCAAGGGACAAACAAGCATAAATACCTCCTTAATTCTCAAAACATCTCATAACCATGCCTTTGTCCAAATACCCTGTGGTTCAACTTCGAGGAGCAATAACAAGCTTGAAATCTCTGACCTTAATTTAAGATGGAATCAAGCCACAAGCTGGAATCACCGTGGACTCCCACAAATACCAAAGCTAAATTAATTCCCTTGAGATTCAAAGTCCACTCTATATTCTCTCATGTCTCCTCCTTCTTATAGAGAAAAATAGTAAGTGATCTAAAAATGTAAGTCAGTTAAAAAGAATAGAGTGAATATTATTAATAGTAAGTATATAGGTACCGTTTTAGCCTCAAATATTTGCTTCTACCAATAAATACACATATTCAGAGTTAGAAGGTTGATTTTTTAGGCATACTTTATATGGAATAATTTTTAAACTAAAAAAACATGAAATCTTAACATCACTTAACAGACCCCTAAAGTTTTAAAAGGAAAGTTTAAAATCTACTTACCTCACTTAGAACTAATGTGACAGTGTCTTCTCTAGAGTGGAGGCAGAAAATTAGGGAAATGAAATGGTTATGGTGCATGAGCTTCCTTTAGAATAGCAATGACTCTTTCAAATGATTCCCCTGTGTTCTCAAGAACCAATTTAAATATCTGTATAAGGAAATACAACAGTGTGACCTACTTACTGGCTTAGGGTGCTGTCTGGAACACTGGCCACTCAGTTCCCAGAATGCCTCTGTTTTGACATTGAGTGTATTTTTTTCTCACTGGTGCTCATCCCTAATCTGCTGTCAATAAGAAAATAGAAACTAGGTTGAAGTTGTGGTCATTTATATTCAGCTAATAAATCTTAGTATTACAGTTTTCATTTTGAGTAAAAAAGTAATGATATTTGTGTTATAAAATTATACGTGTAAACAGCTATAATAGTAACAATTATGAAATTTGTCAGTCCTTCAGCATTTATAAATGGCTTTTGCAGTGTCTTATCTGACGACCACTACAAATCTGTGGGATGAACGGGACAGTTGCTGTCTTCACAGCAAATGGAAATCCGATTTCAAGAAGGTTTAATTTGCTCTCAATATCTAACTACAGAGACATTCAATAATTCATGGAAGAAATTAGCCTTAATCTTTTAGAGATAAGTCTGAAAACTGCATGGGGACCCTTTTTTGAAATAGGACCTCTGCAAAATTGAAGGTGTAAATCTTCAAGAGGCATGACCCAGGGCACCTAATTTCTAACCACAGTAGAGAAGTGGGGGAAAGGAGTCACCTGCCCAACTATAGCACACACTAATGTTGCTACAATAAGTTTATTATGTTTAATGTGAAACTTGGTTTTATTGGTATAGATTTAAAATGGGGTTAAAATAATTTAGTAGAAAAACTTAGTATGCATTCTGAAATCAAACTGTTATTAAATATCCGTGTTAGCATTCAGTTCAGGAAATGCCCATCATTCGGTAAGCTTCATCCAGAGCAGGACAAAAAGTCATAAACTTCCTTATAAGCAAGCAAAACAAGAAACATTGTGTCCCATAGCTATGGCAAATGTTCCATTAGGACAGTGAATGTCAAAGGTCAGAGCAGGCTGTCCTACAATAAAGGAAATTGTCCATAAAAAGAAAACTGGCAAAGTATGTGGGAAATCCTCCTCTTTGGGCTTTCGTCTTCCACTTATAACACAGATCAAATGGAATGCTTCTATTATTCTCTTCTGCAGTGGTCTTTATGCCTTTTATAAAACATATATTGAAGCTTATGCTTTACATATATTTATATTTCAAAAGTAGCTATGTACTTTGAAGAGCAAATGCAATGTTATATAAACACACCTGTGACTTGGAACAGCGAATGCAGTCTAGAGAGTGGAGAAAGCTCTGAGTGAATGACATCCTGAGTGAATGTGTGCTGTTGACATAAGCACAGCCATGTTGAGGACATCAAGACTTTGCTCCTATAGGACATGAACAAAGACATCTCCCCCATGTGGGTCAGTATTAAGGGGATAGCGAAGCTTTCCTCTGGAGTCTCAGCATGAGAGTTTATGAACAAGGGACCAGTGTGTGCAAAGAGTAGCAATCATGCTTCCTCCTCCTAGATAATTAGAGCCTGATACTAACCTCCTACCACAACTAGATAAATCTTCTACTGTACTGTACCTAGTAAACATGTTGAGGTTCCAGCATGTTTACTTATCCCAGATTTATTGTAATGTGTGTTTGTCCTTTCTTCATGCGGTTGCTAATCCTAGTCAGGGTTCCAGGACCCAAGCCTAAAGGGTGGAACCAAATTCATGCTACTTAAGTATACTTGTCTCTTGGGACAGGGAACGCAATGCTGCTTAAGCACAGACTTGGAATAGCAGGTACAATGCTACTTAAGCATATGTGCAAACCTTGATTTCTGTCCTAAATGTTCTATTGAAAAATCTCTTATCTCTAATGTCACAAGAGCCCCAGATAACTGATGATTACCTCTTGTCTCCTCCTGATCCCCCCACACACCCTTGTTATCTAACCATCTGAGCCAGGAATGAGATCAGTGGGACACTTGGCAGCCAGCTTTAGGAAAGCCACCTTTTCACTAATGAGGCACCAATAGGAGACAGCCACAGTCAGATAAATTTACACTGTTATATGAAATATTTGATGTTTCAGGGTACAGCTTTCATTCGAATCAGATGAAAAATATGAAATACATATGATCATACTTAAAATTATAATAAAGATATATTACCATCTATAACCACAATGTGAAAACACGTAGTTTTGAATCCAATACAGTGTCAAATATATCAAGAGAATACTAAATTAAAGTTATTGGACATTATTTTAATTCTCAAATGAGTTGCTTTTGAAAGAATTTTACTAAACATTTACTATTAATAAAATGAAATATTTCTCCAACTGAAACAGAAATTTTGAATTATCTGAAATCCCAGCAGACTACACAGAATGATTGTAGACCTGATAGAAGCCACTGCAAGGCCATGCTGTAGGGGAGAGACTCAAAGATGTTCTGAGTTGCTGAGTGATCACCAATTTGTGAATAAAACATAAATGAATTAAGATAAACAACAATGTTGAGTTATGCACACACTTGTGGTGACCCTGGTGTAGGAAGAATGGATTTAGTAAAGAACATTGTTTTATGTTCTTTTCACTATAAAAATCACAAGATTGATTTCCACCCTTGCTTCTAGTTAAATAGAAATGATAAAGCAGCAGAGTTAAAATTTCCAATATATAATCTAGGAAATTAATAGTGTTTTAATGAAGCAGACAGATAGTGGAGGCTCAGGTGCTGTCATTATGAGGTGGCAGAAACATGGACTTATCTGAAGGATTCCTGGGGATGACCAGGAATATACCTATAAAACTAGTTGATAGGGGTTTTCTCGGTTGTCTTTGGAAATAGGAGACTAATATCGATTTGATTTTCCTTGCTTTGTTGTATATTAGAACCCAAAAGAAGAAACGTCCTATGTAGAAACATAAATTTATTTTTACAGAGAATTCTTTGGAGACTTAGACTAATGCTGTCTTCTCTATGAAATCTTCTGCTGGTGTCGGTTCCCATGTAAAGTCTGCCATATGTGGTGAAAGGTAAAATAATAGACATTGTATGGAAGCTAGGATCTAAAAGATCAGCAGAAATTGTTTCAATGACAGGTAAGATAAAAAAAGCTTTTATTTTATGAACCAAAAGTAGGTCTTCTAATTTGCTTTCTGATGCTGTGATAAGCAATGATCAAAAACAGTTTTGGGGAGGAAATAGTTTTTTTTTATTATTCTCTTTTATTTCTTTTTTGTTGTTGTTTTTTGCTTTAAAGCTTACAGTCCATTATTGAGGGAAGCAATGGGAGGAGCTCAGTCAGAAGCCATTGAGAAATATGCTTACTGACTTCCTCTCTATTCTTACCTAGGCATACTTCTTGTGCAACCCAGGGCCACTTGCTTGGGAGTGCTACTGGCTGCAGTGGCTGAGTCTTTCAATATGAGTCATTAATCAAGAAAATGCTTCCACAAACTTGCCTGTAGGCCACTCTGATGGAGACATTTTCTCAATTGAGTTTCCTTCTTCCCAGACTACTCTAGGTTGTGTCAAGTTGATGAAAAAAAATCTAACCAGCACATTAAGGTTCCCTAAAGAAATGGAACAACATATAGATTTATCATAATGTAGCAACTCACATAAAAATAAAGGGTGAGAATCCATTTAATATAAAGACCCAGAAAATCAGTAGTGTTGTTTCAGAAGACTAAGAATTGATGTGTAGTAAACTTTCAATCAGGGTCTGATAGCCAGTAGAGTTGAGCATGATGCTTCAATTCCAACATCAACATTTCAGAGAAAGAACTCAACCCTTGTTTGATTTTTTGTCCTACTTAAATGTTCTCCCACACTGGAAAGGACTATCAGATTTCCCAGTCCACCAGATCAAACCCCAATCTCCAGAAACACTTTCACAGATACCCCTACAAATGATGTTTGACAAGTGTGAACTGAAGTTCCCTGAAAAGGCAACTTGATGTGGAAGATTCTGAAGATAGAGTGCCTGATTGTCATGATTTTGGAGGGTGGTGGTGCTGCAGGCACAGAGATAAAATAATCTTGTGCTGTCTTTAGTTCCCTGACTCCTAACCTGACCAGCTGACTCCTTACTTGGACTATCATTTACCCCTTTTCAGTCATCAGGTAAAGCATTTGGAATGTGTTATTAGCAGGGCATTAACTTCTACCCCACACAAAGCTGAGCATGAGCTGAAGCCCATTGTACTGCTTGTCTCACTTATCTCCTTGATGTCCTCACTATTACATTTGGGAATACAATAATTTATGATTTTCTCTAGTTCCATGACTATTAAAATACAATCATTTCCAGATTGAAATATGTCTGACATTAGGGATAACTTGAATATATATTCCTAGGATATAATTACATATATTTGGATCATCATAAACTATCTATTATTCCATTTAGAATAACTCTTTTTGGACATGATTTTTTCTTGCTTATTTGAGTTTTTAGATGTGTTGTTAAGTTACTAATATGAGGTCTCTCCAGTTCTTTGACATAGGCACTTATTGCTATGAACTTGCCTCTTATAACTGCCTTTATTGTGTCCCACAGATTTGGGTATGCTGTGCTTCCATTTTAAATTAAATTCTAAAAAAATTGTCATTTCTTTTTTTATTTCTGTCTTGACTCATTTTTCATTCAGTAGTGCATTGCTCCGTTCCCATGAGTTTGTAAGCTTTCTGTTGTTTCTAATACCCAGCTTTAATCCCTGGTGATCAGATAGGATGCAGGGTGTTATATCATCCTTATATCTGTTAATATTTAATTTTAGTCAATTTTGGAGAAAATACCATGAACTACTGATAAGAAGATACATTCTTTTTTGTTTGGGTGGGAAGTTTTATAGGTTCCTGCTAGATCCATCTGATTTATGGCACTATTTAACTCCAGCATTTTTGTTTGTTTGTTTAGTTTTTGTATGGATGACCTGTCTATTGGTGAAAATGGGATATTGCAATCACCCACTATCACTGTGTGAGGATCAATATGTTATTTTAATTGTAGTAGTGTTTCTTGTGTGTGTGTGTGTGTGTGTGTGTGTGTGTGTGTGTGTGTGTGTTTCTTTTATTAACTTGGATACATAAATGTTCAGAATTACAATGACCTCCTGGTTGATTTTTTCTTTGATAAGGATGTAGTGTCCTTCCCTGTCTCTTCTGATTAGTTTTGTTTTGAAGTCTGTTTTATCAGATAAGCATACCAGCTTGTCACTTGGATCCATTTGCTTTAAATACATTTTTTTTTTGTCCTTGTGACCTGAGATAACACCTCTCCTTCATGGTGAGGTATGATACTTGGATACAGTAGAATGATGGACCCTGTGTCCTAATCCAATATGTTATTCTGTGTCTCTTTGTTGGAGAATTAATGTTGAGAGTTATTGATGAGAAGTGTATATTGATTACTGTCATTTGATTTTAATGGTATGTTTTTTTCCCTTCTTTTGATTTACTGTTCTGAGGTTATTTATTCTTTATGCCATCTTGGGTGTGGGTAATCCTTTTAGACTGAAATTTTCTGTCTAGTATCTTCTGTACAGACAGATTAGTAGATAGAAGTTCCTTAAAATCACGTTTCTTATAGAATGTGGAATCTTTTTCTTCCTTCGTCGAATACAATTTGTAGTTTTTTGGGGGTATAAGTATCTGGGCTGGCATCTGTAGTCTCTTACAGTTTGTAGACCATCCATCCAGGTCCTCCTGGCTTTTAGAGTCTCCACTGAAAATTCTGCTGTTTTTCTAGTGATACTGTCTTTATATGTTTCTTGTTTTTTTTTTCTTGCAGCTTTAACTATCCTTCCTTTCTTCTGTACATTAAGTGATTTGATAATTGTTAGTCCTAGGGAGTTTCTTTTCTGGTCCTATCTATTTTGTGTTCTGTATGCTCTTTGAACCTTCTTCAGATTAGGGAAATTTTATTCTATGATTAAAAAGAATATTTTCTGTGCCTTTAACGTGAGTATCTTCTCATTCCTTTATCCTTATTATTTGTAGGTTTATTCTTTTCATTGTGTTGCACAATTCCTCAATGTTTTGTGCCTGGAAATTTTTAGATTTAACATTTCATATTTCTCTTGTGGAGGTTTGAATAAGAATGGCTCCAAGTTGCTTATATATTCAAATGCTTAGACATCAGGGAATGGCACTATTTGAAACAATTAAGAGGTATGCCTTGTTGGAGGAAGTGAATCGCTAGTGATGGACTTTGAGGTTTCAAAATCCCATGCCAGGCCCAGGGGCTCTCTCTAGGTCCTAAATTTTTATTTTCAGTCGTTTGCTTGTTTCTAAATTGAGTTTTTTAGTATTTTGATGACTAGCATTTTTAGTTCTTTATATATTTTGGATTAGCCCTCTGTCAGATGTGGGGTTGAGACATCTTTTACCCCAAATTCCTCTTGCTTCCTGCTCATGTTTTCTAGACATATTTGGAGACTATCACGATTGCATATAATAGAAATCTGTTATTCACTGTGTCTCTCTTCCATATCTATTTGGGATATTTACTCACTACTTCTTACTATATCAGTAAAAATCTATGAAATAATTTTCTTTTATTCACCAAACTTACATATGTGCTGTGAAATAAGTTAATGTATCATTTCACTTAACAATGCCTAGCATTAGAATGCTATTGGTGTTGACTATCCCTTTTGATTCCTTATAGTCCAGTAAAAGACTTATGTTTCTTCAATAACCACAGAATATAAAAATAAAAATGATTACTAACTACTGTGTTTTATCTCTTACCAAGTAACTAAATATATACGATGCTGTTTCTGATTTGTTAATGTGCATCTTGCATCTGCTTATTTATGACAATTTATACTGAAAAACACTAGGAGCTAACTATATGCACATATGTATTTTTTATGCAATTGCTTTTAAATAAATAAAACAAATAAAAAATATATTGCAAAAAAGACTATAGCATTTACTAAGTAGGTCACATGTGAAACTTATATTGAAATTGATCTCAAAATGCTAACCCTTCTTCATTTGTCTTTCCATATGTTTTCCTGTTTATAGGCTCACCTCACTCCCACATCTAGTTTTATGTGATAGACAACTTTTCAATATTTTCTCTCTCACACAGAAGTTTCCTGAATATGGTGTGCCTTCAGCAGAAAATCCTCAAGTTATACTGTGACCCAGAAATTTGGTTATCTATGAATAGAAGAACACTGAAAGTCTTAGTTCCCTTCAGTTTTTCCCTTAATTAAATTCATTAAGCCAAATAGAAATCATATAGCTTTTTTTCTGCACATCAGCTTTCTGTTGGGAGATCTTTTGAAACTGAAGGATTAGAGATCCATTTGCTCTTCAGGAATAATTGATGACCATGACAATAAGTCCGGCCCCTGGAGTCTAAGATTTAGAACACAGAAACCATAGAGGTTCTAATTGGAATGGGCAGAAGCTTCATGATACATGTACTGGTGCAATTACAGATTGATTTACCTTGCTTTGCTCTCTGTGGATATTGACTTTTAAGCTTAAGAAAAGGCTTCCACACACATGCCTGTGTCCTCTTACTTCTTGCCTTGGAGATCAGTAGATGTTCTAAAAAAGACCAAGAGAAACTGAAGTAGGTGAGAAGGATGAATGAAGGCAGGTATTTTAGTTTACTCTAATTAGTGAATATTCAAACTGGAGATGCAGATGTTAGTGGGGGATGTGGAAGAGATGCCATATCTACACAAAAGTATTCCTCAAGCTGAGTTCTGAGTTCTGAGTGGGGCATGGGCAATGTCATATTTATAAAATTATTGACATCTCTTTTTCTTAGATTCTTACACAAAGTAAAAAATTGTATTATTCTTTTTTTCATACACTGGAATATTCCAAAACCAGCTGTCTATACAAACAAAATTAATAAATCAAATGGTTCCAAACAGTTAGCTGTAATAAAAAGCAAATTTGTGTGAAAATAAGTATTATCACACCAAACAACCAGCTAGATGCTAATGTCAAAGGCCTAGAGATGTGGCTTAGTGTTAGAGCACTTGACTCCTATGTACAAAGCTCTGCACTTGAATCTCAATCCCACAAGATGAACAACAACAACAACAGCAAAAGGAACAACGAAACAAAACAAAAACCACCATTAAAAGTTATCTCCTCAAATGAGACCAAGGGTAAGCTCCACACAGCCATGCTTTGTGCTGTTACATTGGGGCAGGGTGGATTCTCTGCACTGTCATTAATATTTACAATTAAATATTGTTAAGTGTCAGAGGAAAAAAAACTACTAAATTTCTCAGAATTGAGCAACACTTTACAATTTTACTGTTTTTTATTTCCAGTTAAGAAATTTTTTATTTTTAATTGTTCTCAATTAAATCTGTAAGGACAGTCAATAATTGTACAATTCTAGCAACTGTTTCGAAGTTAATGAGATTTATTAAAGAATCTTTCATCAGATACCTTCCCAACAAAGCCAATGATTAATAAGTAAATAGAGAAGTTCCCTACAGCTTGGCTGTCAGGAAGAATTATACGAACTAATTAACAGAAGACCTTTCAGGAACTCAGGCTCATTTATAATCTTGATAAAAAGAAGAAAAATGACACCACAAAACAGAAGACACACATATTATTTTAAGTAGAAGGTTATTCTTTCTTAATAATATATATGCCTAGTCAGAGGAAGAAAGCTATTAAAATGTGTTCAGGAAAACAAATAATATTCAAAAGATAAGATGTAAGCATTCATAAGGAAAATCAGTACACAAATACAAATTAAAAATCAAAAAACTGGCAAGTAATTGGTAAGTTAATTAGCAATAAAAATTTGAAAAGATGTTTAAAGAATACAAAGCAAAAGACAACTATGTTGGTAATGTGAAAATTGATAACTTTAGAAATCATTTATACTAGGTACTCCAAAAATCGTGTAAATCTCCCTACCCTTAAGATAGCCAGGGCATTTAAGAACATTTTCCCAAGGATTACTTAAAGAAATGAGTACTTGTAGTCATTGTAGCATTATTCATTATAGTAAAATACCACAACTACTTAGCAAGAAGAAATGATTATTTAAATATGGTCTATAAACTGATTTTATATTAGAGAACAATATTTAAAGTTAATTATGAGGAATCTCTAGCAATGTGTAAGAAACTATAGCACTGCAGAGAATATGGAACAAGAAATTAGCCTTGGATAGGAACATTGCTCACATGCTATCTAAATTTTACTCCTCCTTACTACTGCCTATTTGGGGTAAAAGTTGTAGAGAACGAAATAGAAGAGGAGATTGTTCTTATTTCTACTAGAATTTAAAAATTTCTATATAGGATAAATTCTTTGAGCCAAGCCTTCTTTGTAACTTATTTTTAAAACATTATTAAAAATGTGTTATGAAAAAATATTTGGTAAAATATTTGGTGAAGACTCAACCCAGACAACTGAGGTCTGACAGGAGGTTTTCCCCAAGTAACAGTATTTCATACTTAGAAGGAAGGGAGGGAGGGAGAGAGGAAGGAAGAAGTGAGGGACAGAAGGGAGGATGAAAGGAAAGAAGGAAGAAAGACAGGCAGGCGGGCAAGATTGCACAGGTCCAGGTAGCTCATTTAGTGCTGAACTTGTTCTTGAAATCATTTGTACAATCTTACAGGGGAAAACCTCAAACAACACCCCTCTACCATTGTGTTCAACCTCCATGACTGTGTGTGGAGATGGCTGCATGAGCATCCTTGGGATATAAGCTGAGTGATCTGCACAGATGTTTTGGTTTCTTTGGTAAAAGGCTGAGTCAGTTAAAGCTGGGTCCAAACCTGAGGACCTTCCTCACATATTTATGTCTGGGTAAACAGAATGTTAAATCATTGTATGGAGTTTAGTCCCTATAAGGTTCCCAATCAGGATTTGTACCACTTCTTACATGGATCCCAGAGGCATTCCAGTAGGGTTTTTTATTGTGATCCACAAAGAACTTCGAGTAGTTCCATCATGGCACTATGTGGCCTTCCTAGTTTGAAGACGGGTGAATTGTTCCTTCAAGGCCTGGGGGTTGTGGCTACCCATTTTGATTTCTTTAAAGCATGTGGTTGCCAAGGTAGATGGACTACGGATTGCTTTGCTCCTGCCCTTACTTTGCTTTGTCCAAGGGTTGTAAATTTCTTAGCTGTTGTTTAGGACCAAACCATCAGTTTAAGCTTGGAATGAGTCATAATCTGCAGCAGGTTGTGATGCCTTGAATATAAGTTCCCTGACTCCTGCTGGGAGGCAGCTCCCAGAAGCTCTTACTTGACAATTAAACAGTAATATTCAAGTACACTGATGGTGAAATTACTGATAATGTATGAAGAGTCTTTGACACTGTCTAATAGGAAAAACATGATTACTTAGAATAAAGTGCAATTAGGCATTTTTAAATAATAGCTTTTACCTGACAATCTCAGATTTACAGAAATTATCTGATTAACCTATAAAGAGGGATGTACAATTTTCCCAGTACCTGATCACCAAGGTTTATTTTTTTTTGTTAGTGGTGGTAATGTTTTTTGTTTGTTTTTAATTAATAGAATTGCAAGGTATGAAAGAAAATGATAGGATAATTAAAATAAATAAAAAGCCATTGTCTTCTCAGAGCCTTCAATATAGCTATTTAAAAGATAAATGAACCCATGAGACACAGCCCACAAAAAAGCAGACTTTCCAGTCAGATTTTTTTCTCAGCTAGACTCAAATAATATACAAGCATAAACATTTTTAGACTAAGAGTGGCTGCTATCTAGCATCTGCAATTTTCTGGTGACATCTACTGTACAAAGGAAAAAATGCATGACATCTTTCTTGTGACATGATAGTTGAGCTGCTAGATCTCAGGTTTTACTTCATTTTGTTTTACTTTTTTATTTACAATTCTGTACCTTTGATAATATATATATATATATATATATATAAATATATATATATATATATATATGAAATAGATAAGAAATCCTTCATCTTATAAAGGGCTGGATATATAATATCCATGCATTCTGAATATAAATATATTGGGCTGGAGTATACACACACACACACATTACACACACACATTACACACACACCTCTATATATGAGAGAGAGAATGAATAAATAAATATTAATTGGTCACTAAAGTGCTTACCACTCAAGAATGAGCACAGAGCTACTCACACAAAAGGAGCAGAGGGATGATGCTTATAATCCTGCATTGTGGTGGCTGAGTCAAGTGGATGCCTGACCCTCCTTGCTCAGCCAACTTTGCCTTATTAAGAAGCCACCATTCTAAATGGGAGCCTGTCTGTCTCAAAAATAGGGTAGCTGCCACCTTAGGAAGAAGAACTTGTTAATACAGTTGCCCTCTAAGGAGCCATAGAAAACAGGTGGAGGTGTCCTAAGAAATCTCCACATTGAACATGAGAAGTTAGAGTCTACAAAGAAGCTGAATCCTTTCCTCGTGATGACTGATCATGACTGGAAGTTCTTTTCTTTCTTTCTTTCTTTCCTTCTTTCTTTCTCTTCTCTCTCTCTCTCTCTCTCTCTCTCTCTCTCTCTCTTTCTTTCTTTCTTTCTTTCTTTCTTTAACGTGTGCCAGTAGTCAACATCCTTCCAGCTGTAATCTGAAGAAACTCTTGTTCAGGGCCTCTTTCTTCCTTTTGATTCACCCTCTGTCTGTAGACAAGGCTAAGTTACTTGTTGGAGATCTTGTACACATGATCAGTATAAATTTTAGATCTTATTTAAAAGCCTTTGCTTTCCCTCCTGCTTTTCAAAAAGTTACAAATCAAAGACAACTACCATTTCTTCACTAGGAAACTACTTTTTATCTGATAAAATTTTAAGTACTTCAGATTTTCCTCCCCCAATACTTTGTTCTCATGCTGAGCCCTTGACTTTCCCTTACTACTTCCAATAAGTAAAACAGCATTCTGGGAACATTTCTATTTTTCTTCCTGGACTAGGGGTGGCGAGAAGCCAATAGCAAAACAAAAGGCATAGTGTAAGTGACAGTCACCAGTCTTGGTTACCTCTCCCAGATTTGCACAAATCTCCCTTTCCAAGAAAGATGAAAATAATCCTTCCTGCAACTTGTCAACAAAATGCATAAATGGAGTATTTGAAATACCTAATACATAAGTAGAAAATATTAACAGCTAATTAAATTCAGTTGATAACTGAACACTACAAATACCATGCCTTTTTTGGTGTGTTTTTTTTCCTAACAAAATCATAATAACTTTATTTATTTTTTTAATTTTATAATTTAATTTAATTTTACATATCAGCCATGGATTCCCCTGTCCTCCCTCCTCGCCCCCCTCCCCCAATCCACCCCCCATTCCCATCTCCTCCAGGGTAAGGACTCCCCTGGGGGATTCAGCTCAACCTGGTAGATTCAGTCCAGGCAGGTCTCAGTCCCCTCCTCCCAGGCTGAGCAAAGTGTCCCTGCATAAGGTCCCAGGTTCCAAACAGCCAGCTCATGCACTAAGGACAGGTCCCAGTCCCATTGCCTGGGTGCCTCCCAAACAGATCAAGCTAATCAACTGTCTCACTTATCCAAAGGGCCTGATCAGTTGGGGCTCCTCAGCTATTGGTTCATAGTTCATGTGTTTCCACTAGTTTGGCTATTTGTCCCTGTGCTTTTTCCAATCATGGTCTCAACAATTCTCAATCATACAATCCCTCTTCTTTCTCGCTGCTGATTGGACTCCTGGAGCTCCACCTGGGGCCTGGCTGTGGATCTCTGCATCCAGCTTCCATCAGTCATTGGATGAGATTTCTAGCACGACAGTTAGGGTGTTTGGCCATCCTATCACCAGAGTAGGTCAAGTGAAATTTCCATCCCAGTTCTAGCAATAAGTAAATATTTTCCTCTATATCAAGTTGTGAATTTTCAACACTGCCCTAAAGAGTTGTAATTTTGTGTTTCCTGACTATGGATTCAGGACAAGTTAGCAGAGGGAGAAGTCGTGAAGCTATTTCACATTTCTGACTTTTACCATGTTTGCATCCCAATTCTGGGTCTACACAAACTGTAAGTAAATGGAATGGTACCACATGGGTCACCTCCCTGCCTTAGTCAGACCACCTGTCTGGACTTAGTCTGTCACTATGCAATCTTCTGACAGCTGGTTGTACCTAGTGAGACAATTCAGCAGTGCCATACCCTTTGTTGCCCAACCCAGACATGTAAAGGAGTCGTTCTTCTTAATGTAGTAATCCTCCAAATTTTTCATTTTATAAGAATTAAATATGCTTATAAACTAAAGCAAAATTATTAATTTTCTGCACAGGGAGGGTTAATATAATGTCATTCATATTTTGGGTATACACTCACCCACCTTAATAGACTTTCTAGTAGTCTTGAACTAATACCGTGTTGCTAATACTGTCACAAAATTGCATTTATAAGTATAATTTTAATTTCTTAAGACTTTAAAATTACCAATGTCTTATATACATTTCCTTGGCCTTTGTTTATTTGTTTTTGTTGTTGTTGGACTGAGTTTCATTATGTTGTCCACATAATCTCAAAGTCCTGGACTCAAATGAAAATCCCTCCTCATTCTTCTGTGTATATGGAACATCACACAAGGTCACTGAAGTTGTTGTGGCTGTTGTTGTTAAGGAAGAATTTGAGAAAAGCTGGCCCCCAACTCAAAATCTGCCTGCATCAGGCCCCTGAATGCTGGGATATCCAACTGCTCAGAAACCTTCCTGAAATCTACATTGTTAAGATATTTGGCATACTTGGTTGACACACCCCTATAGGTCACAATTAAGAAAATATTCTGCTGTGGGTACTGAGGTACCAGGGATATTGAATAAATTTCATTAAATGGCAGGCATTTTCATATGGTCTTATGTTGATCTTGATAGATTTTTCTCCACAATAATAGCAAACGCAGCAGCAACAAACAGTGGCAAAACTCTGTGTGTATATAACAATATATTATAGAAATAACTGACTATTATATATATTATCACAAAGCTTCTTTGATGACTGGGTGGTAGCTATACTTACCTGTGAGTATAAGGATGAAATTTAGAATGTAGTAAGGAATTATACTGGTCTAACATAGTGGTGTCAATAGATTCGTTTCCTAAGGTCCATGACCTCATTAGTTCTGGGAAGCTGGCCAGGTTTCCAGTATCAAGCATGATTTACCTTCTATTGAATATTTGTTAATTAAAATTTAATGGCAAATGGTTTTCACCAACGCAAAAGAACCCCTTACTATATCTTTATGGATACTGTGCCATATTTCTTCAAGATATTTACCTTGTTGTCATTATTATTCCTATTAGTGTTTATGAGATAAAATGCTTCAATTTTTGTGTTATATTTTTGAATCCAACTTAGACTATATTTCTCCTTCCTATGATTAAGAAATCACCTGTGCTCCACAGTGTTCACTGATCCCAGTGCTGCTCTCTACTCCTTTTACACCCTCTGGTTTCCATCAAAGAGGGAACATGTATTTAACTTTATTATTTTATTATATTAACTGTGTATTTCCACTATAAATCTGGAAGATCTTGTCTTAGTTAGGGTTGCTATTGCTATGAAGAGACAACATGATCACAGAAATTGTTGTAAAGAAAAACATTTAATTCAGGTTGGCTTACCGTTTCAAAGGTTTAGTCCATTATCATCATGGAGGGAAACATGATGGCATGTAGGCAGATATGGTGCTGGAGAATGAGCTTAGAGTTCTACATCTTGATCTGCAGGCAAAAGGAAGTGAACTATCTGCCACACTGAGCACAGCTTGAGCAAAAGAGACCTCAAAGACCACTCCGACAGTGCCACACTACCTTCATCATGGACATATCTACTTCAACAAAGCCACACTTCCTAACAGTGCCACTCACTTTGGGGGCCATTTTATTTCAAACCAAAACAGATCTTGTTTAAAACATTTCCATTTTTCTTCAGAGTCTATTTTATTTGTATTGTTTTGTTAAAAATATTTAATGTGAGTTATGAAAAATGTGAAACATTGACATACTAAAGGAATTGAGTTAAAGACATATTCAATAGTTGTTACATTAATCAAAATAATTTAGTAATTATTGAATATAGTTTGTGCATAAATATATTTTTGTGTTCTTTTAATAGATTTTTTGACATATTCTTACAGGTTAGCATCTATGCCTCCTGCCCATAGAGTCTAGAAATCTCGAGGACAGACTCTGGGACTTAAATCATTGCCTTGGCCATTCCCTATACCTTTCCAGGTCTTCTGCCTCAGGCCCCCACCATCTTGCTTCTCCCATTCCCAGGCACAGGACTCTGAGTGAGTTATACTCATTGTCTCTCATGGGCCTCCAGTTTGCAGGTGGCATACTGTTAACTTTGTCAGCATGTGAACAATCGCCATACTGGAGATCTTCTCTTGTGTATCTGTGCCACTAGGTTTGTTCAGTTTCTCTGGAGAACCTCAGCACATATTATTCTAAAATGTCAGATGGCAGTATGGAATCAACACACTCTGATTCTACACCCTGGCTGGAGAGAGAACTTGCATTTCTTCCACTTGCTTGTTGTTTGGAAATCTTTTCTCCAGATTTCTTGGCCTCCAGTATTGACAAGTATGAATCCTTACCCTGTCTGCCAATGCAGAGACTCAATTCTCTACCCTATCAGCTACACAATAAATAAATAAAACTTTTCCTGCCAGCAGTGGTAGTGCATGCCTTTAATCCCAGCACTTGGGAGGCAGAGGCAGGTGGATCTCTGTGAGTTCGAGGCCTGCCTGGGCTACAGAGTGAGTTCCAGGAAAGACACAAAGCTGCACAGAGAAAACCTGTCTCAGAAAAAAAAAAGTCATAAAAGTTTGCCAATGATCAACATTATTTTCTCCAGTTAACTGATACAAAATTCACAATCATAAAAGAGTATAGCAAAGTGATTTGCATTGCTCCTTTCTTGTCTGTCAACTATTTTTAGACACCCCTTAAATCACTGAGGAGTAATGCAATATAACCTTCTTTTTCCTTGTAGTATCCCAAATCACCATTTACTGCCTTCCTTCTGTCCTGAAGAACCCAGAATTATATGCTTGTCAGTTTGTTGTGATCTCATGTCTAGATAACTCAGGACTACTTAGTGGTCATTATTTTTAGTCAAATAATGGTAATTGTATAAAAGTAGCGTCCACTTGAGAAAATTCCATGCATGATGCTTCCCTGTTTTTGTTAAGTTAGAACATTCTTTCAGTAATCCAAATTCAAATCATTAACCATGTGTAATTTCTTCTTGACTTCTTTATAGTAAGTCACTCATGAGGTCACCTGCTTTCTTTGGCAAAAATTGTTCTATAAAGAGGGAGACAGTTAAATATTTTAGCACCAGACATAACATACTGTTAAATTTACTTTTATAACTATGAGAAGTCAGACATAAAAGGCCTGTAGTATATAATTCCATTTATAGAGAGTTCTGTAAATGGTAAAACTGCAGACACAAAAAGCAGTGTAGTAGGTGCTGTTATAGAGGAACTAAGGTGAGAACTGGACATAAACTGCATATGACGGTTCAGGGAAAGAGAGAGATCTCAAAGACGCAGGGTAGTACTCACAGACTCACGGCATTTACCAAAAGCCATGAGACTCCCGTGGCAGAAGACTACCTTTTACTGCATGTTAATTTTTCAAAAATCCAACAGGACGTATGGATAGGAGGAGTATGACATTGTGAAACAAGTAAGTTCTTTCTGTAAAGGACCATATAATGAGCACACAAGGCTTTGTTAGACCTGTCATCACTGTTCAGTGGCTGACCCCTTCATGGGACATGAAAAACCACATAGCATATTTGAAAGAATATACATGGCTGTTTCCCTGAAAAAAAAAAAGACCAGGTAAGCTTTAACCTATGAGCTACAGGTTTGTAAACCTTGCTACAATTAGTATTTTATAACGGGAGCATGAGTTAATACTGCAGCTACTTCACTTTCATATTAAATTTAAGCCAATGAGTACATGTGTAACTGATAGATTACCTATGGTGGGATACTTTGCTCAGCCTTGATGCAGGGATGGGGGAGACTTGGACCTGCCTCAACTAAATGTACCAGGCTTTGCTGACTCCCCATAGGAGCCCTTATCCTTTTGGAGGAGGGGATGGGGTGGATAAGGGGGGAAGCTATGGGGAGTAAGAGAAGGAATTTGTGGCTGATATGTAGAATGAGTGGAAATTTTTCTTAAATTAAAGAGAAAAATCCCTCATAGGTGTAACCCCAAACAACAACAAAAACAGTGAGCTGTGTAAGAGTCCTGACAGTTTTTGAATTCTTAAAAATATAGACAAAAATAAGTATCAGTTAACTTATATCCCTAGGGACTAAAAATTAGAGCCCTGAGAAAATTGCTGGACCCAAAAGGCTATGGGTCCATGTCTAGAACAGTACAGACTTTTAACATTAATTGCAGATTGCTGAATCATTTGACATCAGAGTGGATGTCAGAACAATTTGTCTCAAAGCACTTAATAGCAGTGGTCAGAGCCAAGGGGACACCACTTCGTTGGTAAGATTAGATGTAACACACACACACACACACACACACACACACACACACACACACAAAGCAGTGTCAATTCATATGGCCCATGACCTCTGTTACCACAAAGGTGCTTTACCTTCCTAAAAACCCATAATTCAAAGTGAAAAACTTTGGAATTTGAACAAGGTAAAAGAAATAATTCTTAAAAGTCTCAAGATGC
Source organism: Peromyscus leucopus (assembly GCF_004664715.2). Taxonomy (NCBI): domain Eukaryota; kingdom Metazoa; phylum Chordata; class Mammalia; order Rodentia; family Cricetidae; genus Peromyscus; species Peromyscus leucopus. The sequence goes on along the minus strand of NC_051065.1, from coordinate 77,911,730 downwards.
ACATTGCAGAAAAGGAAGCCAAAATAAGTTGGAGGTCATTCACACCAGGGAAAGGAGCGTTTATTTTGAATTGTGGTCTTCCACAGAAAATGAAAGTTACATTTACTCATACATCTAAGTAGTGATCACTAAATTGATGACTTAACACTCCCTGCTTCTGTCTTCACAGCACCAGCTGAATAATGCTACTCCTGGAACTGCATCTTCCCTGGTGGGCACTATGTGCCTAGCATGACATTGGTATTTGGATTATAATTGTCCCATGAGTGAAGGAATAAATGAACTATTACTGCCCCACTGAATGACACCAGAAATAACAGGCAGACTGGTAAGCAGATATTACACCCAAACTTTACTAACAGGTTGATACTAATCCCCTTCTCCCGACTCCGAGAAGACTGAAAGGAACTTAAAGAAGGGTGGGGCTCTTAAATGTTCTCAGGTTTGACAGGGATCCTCTGACAGAGAAAAACCTGGGACACTTTCTGGAGAAAAACCATTTCCTTTATACTTGGTATTCTCTGAATGCCGCACATCACAGGCATTTAGTCAGCAGTGGTTGGACATGAGTTTGGGTTTACATACATTAGTAAAAGAAATTGTCATCACAAAAGATGTGCTTTTAACTCATGATGCTACAGAAATATTTATTTTATTTATGCTGGTCACCACAGGGGTTCATGTAGTCAATGGGATTGATTTATGAAACTTCTTGCTATCAAATCAAATAAAATAATGCTCATGAGTAAACTGGTAAATTTCTCCCCTTTTGACCCTCCAGCAGGCCAGGTTATTAGGTAAGACCGAGAGGCACCTCCTAAAAAACCAACGGGGGTGAGAGAGAAAGAGACCAAGCGCGTAAAGGAAACAGAGTCAGTCTGAGTTCGTCAATCTCATTTATGCAAGGAAGCAGGTTATATACACTGATGTATAGAGAAGTGAAAAAAAAAGAAAGTTTGAAAATAGAAGAATAGGTCTGGTGAGTTCTTCTGAAATGATCGCAGTCTCTTGGTCCAAGCTTGTGCATGACAACTGAACATGTTCAAGTTATTCTAATTATTATCTAAGGTACATTTTGTGTTTTTTTGGAGTTACTTTTTTTTAATTAATGTTGTCAGTGTATTACATATCATCCAGCAAGAAGGCAGAGCAGTCTCTTTTTTGCTCCACACTTTCTGTGTCAAATACATAAAAAGTTTATCATGATCTTTATCATTGTTTGTGTTTCAATTCTCGGGGCAGATTCTCTATGTTCTTCATCTGGCCCCTCTGCCCATATTATAAATGTAACAGTGTTGGATTATAAGCACATTTGTGTGAATGATTGCCTTGCTGCCTTTGAACCCTGTGTTGACTCTTCCTATTCTCATGACATTAGCTGTATTGTGGACAGGAAACAAAGAGAAAGAAATAGAGAGAGAATTTCATTTAAACACACACATAAACAATGTTGGATCAGATTCCTTCATATTTTGGGATGCAATTATAGAATCATAAACCTAAAATATCCTTCTAGACACAGCCTTTGAAATCACCAATTCAGCTCTTGTGTCTTACATGTAAATTTTACTAACTTAGAGATTAAGCTCTACTTGATTACAAGAGAAATATTTCATTGTCTTAATTTGAACTGTCATTTATTTGTTTAGGGATTTTTAAAAATTTTTGCAAGTGCATTATTATGATATACACCATAAACCTACCATTCAAATACACAAACTAGAAAGTACAGACATGACTGAACAGTTCAGAGTGCTTTCTGCTCTTCCAAAGAACTTGAGTTCTGCTCCCAACACTCCTGGGTCAGATGGCTCATAATGCCCTTAACTCTAGCTCCAGGAAGAGTCTATGCCTCTGACTTCTGCAGAAACCTATACACACATGCACATACCCACACACATATATGTGATTAGAAATGTAATAATCTTTAAATGCATTTATATGCACAATCCAATGCACTTAACATATGCACACAAAAATTAGATCATTAAGATCTATTTTTAAAACACTTTGCCATCTCTAAAAGAAATTTTGCCATCATCATCTTTATATCCAAATCATCTCCTATCTTCCTGGGACTACAGATTTGTATACTCTGAATATTATACAACTGTAATAATACAGTAGGTGGACATATATAACTGGATGCGTTTAGTTGATTTTGCATATTCAAAGTTCATACATGTTGTTTAGTGTCATAGTAATTCATACAAGAAACACACCTCAACTTCAAAGACAGACACTACCACAGAATAAAAGGCTGGGAAAAGACTTTCCAATAAAATGGATTTAAAAAGCAAGCTGGTGTAGCTATCCTAGTATCTAATAAAATAGACTTCAAACTAAAATCAATCGAAAGAGATCAGGAAGGTCATTACATATTTAACAGAGGGAAAATGCAACAAGATGAAGTCTCAGTTTTGAATATTTATGCCACAAATACAAGGGCACCTTGTGTGGTGGTGTAAACCTTTAATCCCAGTACTCCTGAGCCAGAGTCTGGCACATCTCTGAGTCTGAAGCTGGCCTGGCCTACAGAACCAGTTTCAGGACAGCCAAGCTCAGGCAGTGAATGAAACCATTGAAAACAGAAAGATGTTGAAGTTGTAATTGAATAAGGGGGTCTTATTTCAGCCCCAGTAAGCAGCAGAAATTGGCAGCTTTGGCCATGTGGTTCTGGAGTTAATGATAAAAGAAACTGAATATGAAATTAGCCTCTGTAACTAAGGAAAGTCCCTGAGGCCAGGCATGTGTCAAGGGTGTCCCTGAATGGAGGCTTAGAGAGGCCATTGTGTGAAGCTATGAAGTTGAAGCCTGGATTGACTTTGAGATCCCAAGATGTTGGAGATGCCAGAGTTGTGGGATGCCTACAGAGAAAAGCTGATAACGGGGTGGAAGCAGCCCAAGAGACAGAAATATGTTACAGTCAACAAAGATGAAAGGAGTTGGAGATCTGAAGAGTGCCTTAACATCAGACATGGAGATGCAGAGTTTGTAGTTTGCTCAGCTGGGTTTCTGTCTTTCTTTGGTATAATATTTCCTCACTATATCCCTCCCCTATATTTTGGAACAGTAATGTATATCCTGTGCCATATTTGTTGGAAATATGTAATCTGCTTTTTTAAAAATTTTGATCTCATAGGAGATTACAGTTAAGAGAATGCATTAATCTCAGAAGAGACATTGAACTTTTAAAAAGCAACATAACTTTAGATCCAAAATTTGAAGTCAAGATACTGTGTGTGTGTGTGTGTGTCCTTAATTTATCAGCCCTTACAATCAAATGTCTTTTTGTAGTTAAAAATATTAACGACAACACAATCCAGATTCTCTGTGTAGTATCTATCTTTACAACCTTATCTTTTATATTATCTTTACTGTCTCTTTAATGACTTTATTTTTTTAAAAACTTTTTTATATAACTCTTTATATTTATTTTCTCTCTTTTAAGCCTATCTACATTTTTACACATAATGTAAACCATTTAAAGTCTTGTTCCATCTGAATCTGCCTTATTGTAATCTATTGCTTTAAACTGTAGCATTACTAGGACTGAAATGGCAGCTTTGGCTGCTGGCTCCACTCACCTGAACTTTCCAACATGATGGTGATACATTTATTGCCAGCTTTGACTCTGAGAGCCAAGTGTATCACCAACTCTCAGAAGCATTTGGTCTATGCCTCCATTAAAGCAGTGTGTAGACCAGAATATTTTTTTTGTATTAGCAAAAGCTAAATCTGCCATGCAGTGTTCTGTGTGGCTTGGAGATGCCACTGTGTACTGTGGTGGAAATCTGTCATGCTGCACTCAAGCCCACACACTGCTATAAACCAGCCATACTGTAGCTCAGGGCTTGCCTGAGAGACACAACTAGGAAGCTATTTTTAGCTCCATTTTAGAATCTTTTCTTCTTTTTTTAAAAAGATTTTTTAGGTTTTAGGTGGAAACTATTGGCCCCACGTTGGGTGCCATCTGTAGCTGAAGTTTTCTCTGGTCCTGCCCAGCCCCATGGACCCCACAGCCACTTATAAAATAATCCCTCAGAAGCTTATATTAATTAAAACTGCTCAGCCATTAGCTCAGGCCTACCACTGACTAGCTCTTACATTTTAACTCAGTACGTTTCTGTTCATCTATGTGTTGCCACATGTTCGGTGGCTTTACCTGTTTGCCCTTCCATGCTGGCCCCTGAATGGCAGGCTGGCATCTACTGACTTGGCCTTCCACTTCCCAGAAATCTCCTTGTCTGTTTATACACCTATACTTTCTGCCTGGATACTGGCCAATCAGTATTTTATTTATCAACCAATCAGAGCAATACATTCATAGCATACAGAACATTCCACAGCAAACTGGTAGGCAACATATATCTATAAATTTGTCCTTCTTTTATATGTTTCAGGTTCATACAAATAGAATGTATGAAAGTCTTATACCTCTCTGAGTTTCTTTGATGTCTGTCCTAATGCCTCAGTTTTGTATCTAATTTCATTAATTTGGGTCATTTCTCTCTATCTTTGCTTAATTAGACTAAAAGTTTTTCAACCATGTTAATAATTTTCAAAGAACCAAATCTTCATTTTATTGATTCTTTGCATTTTTTTCAGTTCTAGTTCGTTAATTTCAGCCCTGATTTTTATTATCTCATCCTGTTTTCCAAGGCCTTCAGGTTCATCACTAAGTTATTATTTTTAAATTATTCAAGTATTTTTTTAATGTAGCACTTGGTTCTATAGACTTTACTCTCAGCAAAACCTTCTCACATCCCACAGATTTGGGTTTTTTTTTTTTTTTTTTTTTCTTTTGAGACAGAGTTTCTTATGTAGTTTTGGTGCCTATCCTGGATCTCACTCTGTAGACCAGGCTGGCCTCAAACTCACAGAGATCCTCCTGGCTCTGCCTCCCAAGTGCTGAGATTAAAGGCATGCACCACCACTACCCAGCTCAGGTATGTTTTATTTTCATTTTCATTCAAATCTTTTCTTCTTTATTTCATCCATAACTAAGTCATCATTTACCAATATGTTGCTCAGTTTATATAAGCTTGTGTACTTTCTGCTATTTCTATGTTGTTGATTTGCAACTCTATTCAATTCTGGTAGTATAAAATGGCAGATATGATTTCTATTTTCCTATATTTGTTGAGACTTGATTTGTATCACAATATTTGCATGATTTTGGAGACATTCCCATAGGCATATTGAGAAGAAAATGTACTCTTTAGTGTTTGAGTGGAATATTTTGTTAGAACTATCTTGATTTATTTTAACATTTGAACCCACAATTTCTATGTTTAGTTGCCTTTTTTCTTACCCAGATGATATTTCTACCAGTGAGGGAATATATGGAACAAGTAGGAGACCTCAAATATTTATTGGATGCGGTAAAGCAAAACTATCGTTTTACTCAGGACATCTTTCACCCCCCTCTAAATAATTTTTCTAAGTCAAAGATGTTCTTTTTGATTTCTTTACATGTTCTTCTCCCTTTCTCTCTAATTCTCTAGTCTTCTAATCTCCCTCCTTCTCCCTTCTCCCTCTTCTTATGGTCAAGAGATAATATAGTACAGGAGCCATAAAAAGCTAAGTATATGCGGTAAAGGTAGAAGCACCTAGACCTATAATCACCCCAAACCTAGGTGCTTAAACAACAGTGTAAAAATGCAATCAGTAACATCTAGGGCAATATACCTCTACCAGAACCCAGCTATCCTAGCCTAGCAGGCCCTGAATATTCCAACATAGCTGAAGTGAAAGGAAAGTCCTTAAAAACCAACTATATAAAGATTATAGAGTTCCTTAAAGGGAAAATTAATAAATCCTTTAAAGAAACCAGAAAAATACAACCAAATAATTGGAAGAAATGGATAAATTGCACAAAGAACCCCCACAAAAAAGAAACAAATAAAATTGTTAAAGACCTGAAAATGGAAATAGAGGCACTAAAGAAAATACAAAATGAGGGAATTCTGAAAATTAAAAATTTAGGAATGTGAACAGGAACTACAGAGGCAATTATCACCAAAAGAATCACCAAAAAGATGGAAGAGACAATCTTAGGCATTGAACACATGATATAAGAACTGGATACATCAATCAAAGAAAACATTAAATCTAAGGAATTTCTGAAATGAAATGTACAGAAAATCTGAGACACTATGAAAAGATCAAATCTGTGAATAATAAGAATAGAGGAAGAAGAAGAATACCAGCTCAAAGGCCCAAAAATATTTTCAATAAAATCATAGAAAAAAAATTTTCCTAATCTAAAGAAGGAGATGCCTATAAAAGTACAAGAAGCATACAAAACACCAAGTAGATTGGTCTAGAAAATAAAGTCCCCTCACCACATAATAATCAAAATACTAAACATACAGAACAAAGAAAGAATATTAAAAGCTGAAAGAGAAAATTAGCAAGTAATAAATAAAGGCAGACTTATTAGAAATATATTTGACTTTTCAACAGAGACTCTAAAAGCCAGAAAAACTTAGAAAAATGGTCTTCAGCCTCTAAGAAACCACACATGCCAGCCAGAACTATCATTCCCAGAAAAACTTTCAATCACCATAGATGGAGGAACCAATATATTCCATGATGTCAAATTTAAATAATATCTGTCTACAAATCCAGCACTACAAAAGGTGTTAGAAGGGAAAATCCAATTTAAAGGGATTAACTACATATGAAAACACAAGAAAGATATAATCTCAATCAGCAAACCAAAAGAAGGCAAACACACACACACATACCACCACCACCACCACCATCACTACCACCACCACCAAAACAACAACAAAATAACAGAAATTAACAATAATTGTCCATTCATATCTCTCAATATCAATGGCCTCAATCCCAAAATAGAAAAGACACAGACTAAGAGAATGGATAAGAGAATGGATAAGAGAAACAGGACTGAATACAAGAAACACACTTCAATATCAATGATAAGCATTATCAGGGTAAAGGGTTAGAGAGAGATATTACAATCAAATTGACCTAAGAGGAAAGCTGCTGTAGCCATTTTAATATCTGATAAAATAGACTTCAAAATCAACTTAATCAAAAGAGATAGGGAAAGACACTATATTCATCAAAGAGAAACATCTACCAGGAAGACATTTCAGTTCTTTACACTATCTATGCCCTGAATACAAGGGCACCCAACTTTGTAAAAGAAATACTACTATAGCTTAAATAACACATTGATCCTCACACATTAATAGTGGGAGACTTCAATATACAACTCTCACCAATGGACAGGTCACCCAGACAAAAACTAAATTTAAAAAATGTAACTTGTAATATAAACCAAATGAACATAACAAGTTTACAGAACATTCCACCCAAACACAAAAGAACAAACCTAATCTTCTCGGCACCTCATGGAACTTTTTCCAAAATTTACCAAATAGTGGGACACAAAGCAAGTCTTAACAGATAAAAGAAAATGTGTGTGTGGGGGGGAACCTGCCTCCTATTTGACTACCATGGATTAAAGTAGAGTATCAACAACAACAGAATCAATAGAAATCCCACAAACTAATGTAAACTGAACAGCTCTCTACTGAATAAAAAAAAAAAAAATTGGTCAAGACAGAAATGAAGAAGTTTAAGACTTTCTAGAATTCAATGAAAATGAATAAACCACACCAAACATATTGGGCACAATAAAATCAAAGCAAAGAGGAAAGATCATAGTACTAAGTGCCTATATAAAATAATACCAGCAATGTAACAACACATCTAAAAGCTTTAGACAGAGAGAAGCAAGTGCATCCAATAGGAGTAGACAACAAAGAAATCATCAAATTGAGGGCTGAATTCAATAAAATTGAAACAAAGAACAATATAAAGAATTAATGAAACAAAGTTTCAATTCTTTGAGAAAATCAACAAGATGAACAAACTCTTATCCAAAATAATTAAAAGATGGAAAAAGACTATCCCAATTAATAAATTCAGAAGTGAAAAAAGGATATAACACAACAGAAAGGAAATTCAGAGAATCATAAAGACATAGTTTAACAACCTGTCTTCCACCAAATTGAAAAATCTAAAATAAATGGATAATTTTCTCTTTAGGTACCACTTATCATAGCTAAGTCAAGAACAGATAAGCTACTTAAATATATCTACAATCCATGGTGAAATAGAAGTAGTCATTAGAACTCTCTAAAACAAAAAAGCCCATTACAGTATAGTTTTAATGAAAAGTTCTGCAAGATTTTCAAAGAAGAGATAATGACACTACTCTTCAATTATTCCTCAAAATAGAAATAGAAAGAACATTGTCCAATTTATTTTGTGAGACACAGTTACCCTAATACCCACATAACATAATGACTTAACAAAAATAGGGCATTACACACCAATTTCCCTTATGAACATAGCTGCAAAAATACTCAATAAAATACTTGCAAACATAATCCAAGAATACATCAAAAAGATAATCCACCATGATCAAGTAGGCTCCATCCACATGGTGCAAGGATGGTGCAATGTAAGAAAATCAATAAATGAGATCAAACATATAAATAAACTGATAGAAAAAAAGCAGTGCTCGGCATGGTCCTGAGTAGTTTGCAGTCCAAAGCCGATCTTTAGATGGTGTTTTTCAGCTTAGTGGTGTTATCATACCCCTGGTGTAATCATTCTTGTGGGGCTTCATAATCTTTTTGGAGACTTCAAAGGTCACTGATAGGCATGGTCATGGTTTACTGCAGAAAGTATAAACATTTTAAATGTCAGATGCAGCAGATTTCAAATAGGTTAAAGGATCCATACTTGTTATGTACAACCAGAGTACAAAAACTTAATTCCTTTTTACCTGATAGAGACTCAAACCTGATATCATGTACAAGAAGCTAGATGAAGCCTTTTTCTAGAATTAGTACTCTATATGATGATTAATATCATGACAAAAGTTTAAAATATATATTAATCTTAAAAATTTTGAGATAATATTTATACCTTAAGAAAAACTGTTAAAGAGTCAAAATAAACCAAAGGATCATGAGATTAGTTACAATAGAATAGTCCCTTAGTTTTGTTTTTTCTTCTGTCTGTGTCTGAATATCTCTATGATCTGTTTTTATAAGTTTTTCTAAAACTTTTATCTTATCACTCATCTTAACCAACTTTTTTAATGATAAAAAAGATCAAACAAATAATATTCCTAATTGACATTACATAAATCCCATCTAAATTAAATTATCCTGTCATTTATTTGATTTTAAACAGTCCAGTGTATTATCATACAGAGATCTAATTCTTTCCATTGTAATAGTTTTTCCCATTTATGTTTTGTGGGATTAAGAACTCTCCCTTTTACAGTTACAATATCTAGTCTATTTGTATTTGGCAAAATTAGAGAAAATATTCTATCTATCCTATATTTGTGAGTCTAAAGTTTGATATCTAATTTATCTTTTATCATAAATAATGAAAATTATAACTAATCTTTAACAACATCAAAGACCTCAGAAGGATACAATATTACCTAAGTAAATAGGAAGAGCATTGTAAGCAACTTCCAAAAATCTAGAATGACAGAGACAGCTGCCTGCCTGGACAGTTACTCAGAGTTCCTCTATAATACTGGGCATCTATCTTTAGCCTATAGGCCTAGTCTCTCAGTCACTTGATAATTGTTTGCTATATGTAATTTTACTATGTTAAAGTTAAAAACTCCCTTTTTAATTAAACAGAAAAGGGGAAATGCTGTGGAATAATGCTTTTGTACACTGGTTTAATAAAATGCTGATTGGCCAGTAGCCAGGCAGAAAGTATAGGCAGGATAAGCAGACAAGGAGAATTCTGGGAAGAGGAAGGCTGACTCAGGAGATGCTAGTCTGCTGTCCAGGAGCAGCATGTAATGACACACAAGTAAAGCCATGGAAAATGTGGCAACATATAGATGAACAGAAATGGGCTGAGCTTACTGTAAGAGCTAGTCAGTAGTAAGCCTGAGCTAATGGCCAAGCAGTTTTAATTAAAAAAAAAAAAAAAAAAAAAAAAACTTTCCCTTTTAACTAATTCCTCCCTTTAAGAATTCCCAATTGTCTCACCAGATCTGCCAATGATGACAGTTCAGATGACAGTGATGTGTGGGGCTGACTGCTCTGCAAAGAACAGTAGAAGCCTGAACAGTTTTCAAGACAGCTACCTAGTTTGACAGCAGCCTGAGGAGGTGGTCCATGGAAAGCCCACAATCCACCATGAGAGAAAAGCCAAAGAGCCAGCTGTATGCAGGAGGAAATGTGCAAAAGCAGCTAATCCTGTGAATTTTGGTGCCCAAAAGGCTATGGCGTTTGCTGCAGATAGGCTGCAACAGAAAAATCCCAACTCCCTCAGAGGCTTGGGAAAAGAAAGGAAAACCTAGTGATTGCAGCCATGTTCAGCTCCAGCCTGTGCCATTTGCTGCAAGCCACAGGCAAGCAGCTTTTTTTTTTTCTGAATTTCTGCCCCAAAAGTTGGATCCCAGTTGTAGTGTGAATTCTAATGGTTCTTAATAATAAAAATGGAGTCATATTTCAGGGTTAAAACTGAAAGGTCAGAGAAGCAGAGCAGCCAGCCACTGGAAAGGCTTCTTACCTCTAGGAATCCTCAGAATGAAAGAATTCAGTATGGTGATATTTTATTTGTGCTGAAATGTGATTTTATTTGTATGTTAATAAATAAAGTTGCCTGGGTATCAGAGCTAAAAGCAAGTCATTTAACAGAAATCCAGTGGTGGTGGCACATGCCCTTATCCATCACATGGCAGGCAGAGTCTCTACATGTTCAAGGACACAGCCAAGCAGTGATCAAACCTTTAATCTCAGTATGAACCATGGAGACCTGGAGGTCTATATAGACAGGCAATGAAGAGGAAATTATGTGTTGGGTTTAAAGCCAATGAGAAGGTACGACAGAAAGGCAATTAAAAAAATAAAAACAAATGGGTCACACAGGAGAAGGTCTCTCTCTCAGGGGAAGGACAGCAGCTGGTGGTAAGATAAGGTGGTCTTAGCTCTTGGCTCCTGCTCTGATCTCTTTATTTGGCTGTGTTTCTTATTTAATAAGACCATTTAGAATTATATCTATAAATGGTGTCAGAACGTGGGGCAAGAGTTTCCACCTAAAACCTGAGGAAAAAGATTCTAAAACAGAGCTAAAATAGCTTCCTAGTTGTCTCTTTCAAGTTAGCCACAGTCTGTAGTTTTGAGCTACTCTATGTGGGGTTCCTGGCATTTTGCGCTTAACCAGCAGTATGGCAGAAATGAGGTGTCTCCAAGCCACACATTATGCTGGGGCTGTGTGGTGGATTTAGCCTTGCTAGTACAAAAATAATAATTAAAAAATAATAAATAGTTTTCTGGGCTACACACTGCTTTGATAGAAGCATAGAACCACTGCATCTGAGAGTTGATGGCTCCCAGAGCTGGCAATAAACGTACCACCTCCATGTTGGGAAGCTGAGATGGACCGAGAATGCTGCAGTTTAAAGCAATAGTTACACAATAAGACAGATTCAGATGGAACAAGTCTTTAAATGGTATACAATGTATGTAAAAATGTACGTAGGCTTGAAAGAGAGGGAAAAAAGTAATATATACAGTTATATAAAGAAATATATAGTTTTAAAAAATAAAGTCTTTAAAGAAAGGTAATATAAAAATAAAGGTAATATAAAAATAAGCCACATAAAGATGGATATCACACAGAGAATCTGGATTGTGTTGTGTTTGGGATTTTAACTGCAGAGAGACATTTGATTGTAAAGGCAGTAGGGTTAAACCAATATGGATATTTTAAAGGTACCTTGACTTCAAAATTTGGATCTAAGGATATGTTGCTTTGGAAAGGAGGCTCTACTTTTATTTCCACAGAAAGCAAGAGGCTATGTATTTGTTCCAGATTAAGATACATCAGGTTTGACCAGCCAAAACCTCCTGAAAGGTTTATGATGACACCATGGACCAAATTATCCAACATTCAGAATGATTTCAAGGCAACTGACTCAGATAATACAACCTCATGGATTAACCTATAATTCTAAAATTTTCTTTATGTCTCCATAAGAATACAGCACCTTTCTCCAGCAGAAAGTAGTAGGAGAAACTATGCCCAAATTCCCAAATATACCAAACTGGCTTTGGAGATGGAATTGGCTCACTCCTTCTCTAAATCCAAGCATTTTGATAAAAGAAAAAGTTAAGAGATTCTTCTGTCCCATATCAGAAGAGCCCTCTGGTGTGGGACAGAGAAAAACCAATATTTTTATTTAAAGCAAGATGATTATAAAAACATTCTCTTTTTAAGGAAAAAGGGGATAGTGTAGATGTGGTTGGATGAAAGGATAGATTAATGAACCTACTTTTAAAGAGCAACTTATTTATAATCTTTTATGTTGCTATAGATTTTAGTTTATTGATACAAGTTTAAACTTAATTTTGTTATACTGTAAATATATTTATACTTTTATTTAAGGTATTATGCTTATGTAACTCATTTAGGTTGTAATAGATAATTAAAAATCCAGATTAATAATTAGTCTTCTATGATAGTCAAACTTATAGTCATGTTAAGTTTTCTAGGTATACATAGATATAATTCAGTTAGATAGGTAATCTTCAAACACTTCAAAGACATACAGAAGATGGCATTTAAAATATTTTAAAAAGTTTAGACTTTCTGGACAGTGAGGCATGTCCATTCCTGGCAGCACTGATTTACTTCAGAGAAAAAAGATGGGCATTGAAGACACTCTATATGGAGTTTATCTTCTTCTTGGCAAAAATTTCCATTTGGGTAAGAAACTGTTTTTTCCTGGACTGCTTGATTGACTAGACATGTGACCCATAGGAAGGTGACCACTGAACTTTGCTTGGCAAAATTTGCCCTTCAGGTTCCTGCTTCTCAGAGAAAACTGCAAGACATTCTACTGGACACAGAGAGAAGTAAGTGACTGAGAGAGAGACTCTAGACATGTGGGCTGAAGACAGATGCCCCAATTTTACCGAGGAACTTTGGATGACTGTCTAGGCTGTCAGCTTTCTATGTCTACTCTCTTCCAAGACTCCTGAAAGTTGCTTGAATTTCTACCATTTCTCAGGTAATATTATATCCTTCTGAGGTCTTTGATATAGTTGAAGACTAGATAGTTACAATTTCCTTAGTTATGATGAAAGATAAATTAGATACAAAAACTTATATTCACAAATATAGGATAGATAGAATATCTTCTTTAATTCTTCCAACTACAAATAGATTAGATATTATAAGTAGACTAGATATTGTAACTGTAATTCCTGCTTGATAGTTGTTTTGTTATATGTAATTTTACGATGTTAAAGTTAGAATCTTCCTTTTTGAAAAAACAGAAAAGGGAAAGTGCTGTGGGATGTCCTATATGCTGTCAATATATGTTGCTATGATTGATAGATAAGTAAAATGCTGATTGGCCAGTAGCCATGCAGGAAGATAGTGTAGGCTGGACAAGGAGGAGGAGAATTCTGGGAGGTGAAAGGGTGAGGCAGGGAGATGGTGCCAGCCACCGCCATGAGGAGCAGGATGTAAAGTACCCATAAACCAGGAACCACATGGCAAGGTACAGATTAATAGAAATGGGTTAAATTAAGATAAAATGGGTTAAATTAAGATAGCAAGAAGCCTGAGCCATTAGGCCAAACAGTTTAAATAATATAAGCATCTGTGTGTTTATTTGAGTCTGAGTGGCTGCCGGCCCAGGCAGGACTGGAGATAACTCCAGCTACAGTTCAGTTCCAGCCTCTTCCCACCTTATACCACTGTCTCCACCTACCTAGTGCTAGGATTAAAGGCATGTGCCTACACTGCCTGGCTCTGTTTCTCAATTAGACTGGATCAGTCGCCTACAGCCCAGGGTGGCCTTGAACTCCTTATCTTCTTGCTTCCTCCTCCCAAGTACTGGGGTTACAGGTATATGAACCACTCCTGGCTTCTACAGTTAACTAGTGGCTAGCTCCACACTCTGATCCCCAGGCAAGTTTTACTTTTTAGAGCACAAACAAAATATCACCAGAGATAGTCATTAAAAAAAAATGGCTATGGCTGCTACATGGGCCGATGTTAGCTAAGAAAATTCAGCTATTTTGGACATGTAACAAACAATCATGTTTTGTAGAATATTTAGTGTGCAAGCTGCATTTTCCTGTGAAGTTTAGTTCACAAATCTCAGCTCAACCTTGGCAATTACTGTGCTTTACATTATACACATTATACAGCTTTGTGTGGGGCAGGTACATGGTGAAATTTCTGCCTGCATCAGTGTCTGCTGCCCTTGTGAGGAACTTTAATCCCACAGGTTAGAAAGACAGAAAAATACTTCTGGCCACATGTTTGGAACTTATTCTGACTGCTCTGAAGATTAGCACATTGCACACCAGGGCATCCAACTGGAGCATTTTTGGTGATGTGCAAGGTATGAGATCTTAGGTCCCACACTCATTGTCATACTTCCTCCAGAAAAATACACTTTCTTTCTCTGATAAGAGTTACATGTGACATATTTTTCATTGGCATTTCCCAGGTAGTACTGGCATTGATACTCACTCATTCCCAAACAGCCCCAGATATTGGCTACCAAGTGATCAGATATCTGAATGTGGGAACAATTACATTCCTGAAACCACATTTCTTGTGAACTGTATGAAGTTTTCAAATGCCTTGTCTTGAATTCAGCACTCAACTGTCACTAATTCTTACTATTGTGAGCAGCTATGCATGAGAATGACAGTACCTTTTGTCAACTGTTTTGAATGTAAACATATAGATAGCAGTTTGGTGCTGTGTCAATCTACATAAACAACACTACATTTCTCCTTGGGACCTAAAATCATCTTATACATGGAATTTTCAATGTGTTTAGAGAACCAACCCTGAATTATTATTGTGATAATAAGCCTCAGCACCAAACATAGAGCATTTGGCATATGCCATAATACAAGCTCCTTACTGTACTCATGTGTACATCTAAACAGGTGGTCAATATTGTGCTCTGTGGAGTTTTCAAGAGGTTAAGACCCTTAATGTCCATTCATTGATGTCCACATTGCACTTGGCAGTGTGAAATCTGCCCCACAGAGAAGATGCTCCTTGTGGATGTCCAGGTTCCTCTAGTTCAGTTACATTTTGAACCACTGACAGCACTTCTACCATCTTGGTTTTTTTTCTCCCTTCTGGGTGTTAGAAGAGGTAAGGTCAAGGAATCAGCTCAAATTGATAACACTTTTTATTCTATTTTTTCTTGCTATTACTTGTCATGAAAATAATAAAGCCACTATGCACCACATGACCATGACAAACATTTTCCACATATCTTGATTGGAAGTGAAGTATTAAAATGAAATTGTGATATTTACTGATAAGTTTGAAGAGATACTTTACTGAAAATTGACCTTCAGTACACATAATGAACCTCCATGCTGTTTCTCGGGAATATTTGTTTGTTCTTCTACTCTAATTAGTATAATGGAGAGTGACAAGCACCATGTTCTCCACACATCCTTCTTAAGTCCTTCACCGTGACAGCTTGTGCCTGTGCTTCCTAAAATAAAATACAATAGAATCCTTATTTAGTATCCAGTCTGTGAATGCCCAGAATGAATTGTTCTTAAGAGTCTACTTATAAATTTGCAAAGTAGATATATCTGTGTGATGAATATATTTACTTAGTATTTGGGTGGCTCTGAAAATTGAGATTCTGGGAGTATAAATTCAGAAGTACAGCCTGGGAACATGTCTTAATTACTGTTCTATTGTTGTGAAGAGACACCATGACTATGAAAACTCTTGTAAGAGAAAGCATTTACTGGTAGCTTGCTTACAGTGTCACAGGTTTAGTTCATTATACTTAGGGTTGGGAACATGGTAACTCACATTCAGATATGTTGCTGGAGTTGTTACTTAGAGTTCTATATTCTGACGTGAAGATAGAGAGAGACTCTGGACCTTGCATGGGCTTTTGAAACCTCATAGCCCATCCCAGGTGACATACATCTTTCAACAAGCCACACTTCAAATACTACCAAATACTACCAATTCCTTGTGCCCAAGCCTTCAAATAATGAGACTATGGGGGCCATTATTATTCAAACCACCACTGATCATTATGGAAGACTGATTCTCAGTGCACCACCCCACATTGTGGATTCTGTATTAAAATGGGAAACAGATCCTTACCCGAAGTAAGGTTGAGGTCCAAAAACCAAGCTGTTAGTGTTTGGGACCTAGGTTCAAATCCCAGCAAAAAACAAAATGATGATGCACATCTACCTGGAAATCTGGTACTAGAATTTTGATGCATTCTCCTTTTCTTTGAAGGTTTGAGGCTCACAACCATGGTTCACATGTTTCTATACAAAAAAGAAACCTATACACATAAAATAAATTACTTAACTAACATAAAATAATAACATTCAAAAATATTTTAGTTTCAAGTGAAAAATAGGACTCAGAAAACACAACGCTGAGAAGACAAGTGAGAATATAGAAAAGAAATTAAAATTCTTCAAAGGGATTGCAGTAGATCCCCAAAGCTAACAGAGGTATGCAACTGAAAACAGTACTATATAATATCCATTATGGACACAAATCTGTCAAACCCAGTTCTTTGAGTTTACCTTGGTCAAGAATTTAAGGTTGACCCAGAACAGGGGAAAGACTTTACTCAAAAGAGATTTTTTTAACATAGATTTAAGCAGGAGGGTTCACTGAAAGTGAAATACTTAAAGAAAGGGTACTACCAAGTCTTTGCCAGCTGTGAAGTCTATATCAATGAGAAGTTATCCACAAGATTGTGAGTGATAGTTACAGGGTCATTCAGGAAGGGTTTGTTATATAAAATGATGATGTTGAAAGAAAGCTTAAAGGATTGCTTGATGCCCACAGAGACATGAAGGGGTGCTGGATGCCCTGAAGTTCCTGTTACAAATGGTTATGAGCTATCATGTGGATGCTGGGACTTGAACTAAGGTCCTCTGTAAAAGCAGCAGATGCTCTTGGCCACTGGGCCGTCTCTTCAGCCCCTAAACCAGATTTTTTTGACTCAGCATTTCTGGGATGGGTTTTATAGAGTTGATTAAGTTGCAGAGCAAGAGAATTTTATAATATTTTTAATTATCCTACTCTGGGTTCTGTCAACTACCGTTTCTTTACAAATTTTCCTTAAAATACCTTGACTGGGATGTTGGTATTTTTAGGAGACATTAGCATCTTTTCATTTTGCTTTCAGACTATTGAGACACGGATCCTCAAGGAATTAGAATGTCCCTAGACATCTGTGGCTCTGCCATAGCCAAAGTCTGTGTTGAGGTCTATGACTCCTGTTAACATTCTGTGACTTGATTGCCCAGGGTCTGAACTGCCACATGGGGCCAGGTTGAAACACAGAGACTACGCTGCTGCTGGGCCCATCTAGATCTGAGAGCCCTACACTACCACCTGAGGTCATGGTGTCATCAGGCTCCAAACTGCCCTACTGACCACATCTGAGTCTGTGGTCCTAGAGCAGCTGAGTCTGGGAGGAGGTCCATTACCTGTGTTACCTGATTGGACCATGCAAACCAAGTGTTGAAGCATGTGTGAAGTTCAAAGGTCCTGCTGAGTTGGCCAACTCTCATTGGCCTAGAATCACATGTATCTCCCCAACACTACACCTGCACTCCCCCAGCAGAAGAGCTGAACCGGAACCTCCCCAGCCCTGGGATGACAGATCCCAATGACCACAGCATGGGAAAGCTGATTCCATCCTTAATTGAAGACCTGGCCCCACATACTTGCTAAGGTTCACTCACCCATTACTGCTGGCTTTGCCCCTGAACTTAAAGGAGTGGTCCTAGGAGCCTGGACTGACCAACACAACTGCCACCCAGGCACATATCTAGGGTCTGGAGTTCACATTCCATAACATCTACCCTATCTCTCACCTGCGGGGTGTGGGAAGAGACTGAATCTGTGAAACCTTCATTATAGGATCTCCATGACTTGGGCAATAGCAGGATAATGGAGAGAAAGGTTGGTGGGGTCCAGTGTTGATGGTGTGCCAAAGACAGAGGCCTCAAACCTGACAAACAACTCATTACACAGTGAACATTTGCAAGTAAAGCTGTTTTAACAAAAGGATATAATGCATGATACACAGTAGCTTCCACTTCCACTAAGATGAAGGAAGAGGTAAAGGAGAGGTGGGAAGACAGGGGAATGAAGTGTTTTTCCTTCTCTCCTTTTTAGTACTGTGTATTTTATTCTTTTTTTTTTTTTTTTTTATGCTTTCTTTGTGTATTTGATAAATAAAAAAAAAAAAAAATGATTTTTTTTCTTTTTTTTTTTTTTTTTTTTAATCTTTTTTAGCTTTCCTTTGGTGAGGAGAGTGCAAGAGTGAGTGGCAGATTCAGGGGGACTTGCAGATGAGTAGAACTGGGGTACATGATATGGAATTTCCAAGTAATCATAAATAAGTAATAAAAAAATCCCTCAGACACCTCATGATGAGCATAGGAAAAGGATGGATCCCAGTGCCCACCAGAGAGCAGTATGAATCCAATTTGACAGTGCACACACTTTTGACAATGTATCAGATCACCGTGCAGGAGAGACTTGACCTGTGTTCATAATGATTGAGAGTCACACCTCAACAGGACAGCTTAGCTATGCATCTTATTCCTCTATTTACAATTAAATATCATTCTCGGACCCTAAAGACAGACTTGGGGTGGGGAGATCTCTAGCCCTGTTTGTACCACTGAGTAGTGTGGCCACACTGAATACTTGTTATTTTTGTGTTTTTCAGATTTACTTGTGTCTTTTAGTGGCCTACTTTAGATACATGGCTAAGTTTGGCTTGTTAGTCTAAAAACTAGATTTGCAGCATGGAACATTGTAAGCATTCTACCCACATGAACACAGATTTCTTCTTGATGTCAGAGCCGAATACCAACCCATCTACAGTCTTAAGTGTTCTGGAAAGGATGGGAACAATCGGTTTGATGGTTTGATGAGTAAATTCATTTTGCTTTCTCATTATGTTCTTTCCTTGTAGATGGTTTTATTCCGTTTGAAAGTCAGGAGACTGATAACATTTCTCTTATAAAAGGGAAGTGGCAGACCCTCTGGCAAGGTGCAGCATAAAAATGGGCATGAGGTGAGGCCTCTTGGCAAGCTCTTGACTCTATGTTTCTGTGTTTCACGTTACTTTTGTATTGTCCTCTAAGGCTTAGACAAAACCCAGAACACCCAATGCTGTCATAATATATAATGTTCATGGTACAATAGTATTAAAGTTCACCAGTAAGGGAACTTTCTTGCTTCTCAGTCAAGAGTTTGAAATATGCCTTTGAGAACAGACAACCACTTTATTTTCATGAAAAAAAAAAATCAGCTTAGATGTTTAAAATTGCCATTTTTTTCAACATCAGATGGGACATTTGGTTTGATTCCTAAGAGTGCCCTTTTCTGGCTCTTAGGCTGTCCTGGCTAACAAGACTCACCTACTAAAAGACATGTCATAGGAATTTTGTAGGTCATATTTTAGTTATTGGTTATGTTTTCCTGTCTAATTATGATACATCAATGAGCTATGGAATTATTCTCAATAAAAATTATCTCCTGTTATATTATCAACCAGTTTGACTTATTTTTATTTATTTCTATGCTTCCTTGTTTCTTTTTTGTTTTGTTTTTGAGACAAGATCTCACTATGTAGTCCTGGCTGTTGTGGAACTCAATATGCAGACCAGAGTGTCATTCAAATCACAGAGATCTACCTGCCTCTGCTTCCCAAGACCTGGAATGGAATTAAAGACATGCAGAAACATGTCTGACTAATCAGATTTATATATATACATATATGTACATATACATACATATATACATACATATATATATACATATATAACATTTTTAATTATGTATAAATCTGTGTGGCTTTTTAAGAGTAAATGCACCAGGTAGATGCAGTACAGTTGGTTCTGCAAATACTAATGGGTCCTCTAACCAAACTCAGTTTCTCTCAAAGGCTTCCAGTTCTTTGAATCTTCTTTTTCAGAATCTTCTTTCTCCCAAATCAGATTATTTTTCAATACTTAGAGTAGATTGCATATTTCTGTTTGTTGTGTATTTCATGGCATTGATTGAAGACAGAAATGTATGTATGAGAAAATATTTAATTTAGGCAACAGAAGAATCAGTAGAATGGTAGGGGGATGAAAAAAAACCATAAAACTGGGACTCTGGCTTCATAGGAAAGATGAAAAGAAAAGAAAATTTGAAAAAGATGAGATATCTTAGTTTTCTTGATTTTGATTTCACAGAAAGGATAATATGAGAAATATTCTTGATCTTGCTGTTATCTGTGAAGCTTCAAAAGCAAAAAGGAATACAAACAAACAAAACAGTAAGATGTGCATGAGCTGATGGGACTGACATAATTTCTGAGATTGTAAATGAAAGAATATTAATGGATGAGGAGTTAGGTGGAAGATTTGATTAAAATGACACATGTGACAGTGTTCAACTATGTTTGTCTTCATTTGGCTTCTTCAGCTCTGTCCCAGGCTTTAAAATGACAGTTTCTTGTATGAATATTGATTATCTACCACAAAAGCAAAGTTGTGAATGACTGTATCTTGGGAAACTTTTACAAAATTTATTTACATTTACAGTATTTCTCAATGCAAGATACACTCTCGACTTGCAGAAATATTGCTTCTTTTAACTGTCAAGAGTTTCACTAAATTCTTTCCCATTGCCCCCAAGATGAAAGGAACCTACACTTTCCTTTTGGAGCCAGTCACTTTCCCCCATATTATGAAGATTAAAGTTAACACCAATAATAACTTTGTCATTTTTAATTATATTTATATAAATAGAATGATAAATATAATTCTTCCTTTAAATACATAACTTTAATTAATTGAAGAAATATTTTTAGTAAATTAAAGTATGAGTAGGCTCTCTTGCCCTTTTTGGACTCAACCATATCATGTTTTTCAACAAAAGTATCCATAAAAGATAGTTTCAAAAAAAAAGCCAACTACAGAGTAAAAGCCCAAGAGATTAGAGCACTAGCCTTTAGTTTAACAGTCGCTGCCGTCCTTCCCCTGGGAAAGAGACCTTCTTCCTGTGTCCTGTCTTTTATTGCTTTTCTGTTCTGCCTTCTCATTGGCTCTAAACCCAACCACATGACTTCCTTGTCACTGCCTATCTATACAGACCTCCAGGTCTCTATGGTTGGTACTGAGATTAAAGGTGTGTGTCACCATGCTTGACTGTGTTCTTGAACACACACAGAGACTCTGTGTGCCATGTGATCGAATTAAGGGCATATGCTACTACTGCCAGACTTCTGCTTAATGTCTATGACCTCTGGTCTTCAGGCAGGTCTTATTTATTAACCTTATTTATTAACTCTTCTCTGAATATGCACAGGAGACATTGATGATATTGGCAATGAACATATATCCTGTGTAACAGCCTAGGGTATGTCTGGCAATTTTGGGGATACAGGCAAAGTGGGGGGAGATGTATTATCTAGGCAAGATTTATGCACAAAAACCAATGTTCATATTAGATAGGGAAGAAGAGGGTTAATTAAAGGTTTTTTTTTTTTTTTCATTCTTTGCCATTATTTTCCTCATAGGAATAGGAATCCTCATTTCTGTTCTCAGATTCACTCACATCTCCCCCTGTGCCTTTTAATCTTCTACCATTCTGATGGGACAATCTCATCACACCCTGCTTTCTTGTGTTCACTTGAAAGCATTAACCATGTCTTCTATAACGTATGTATCATAGCACATTTGGCTTTGTTTATATAGATATTGTGTCAAACAGAACAACCACATATGCTGAAGACAGGCCACAATCCTGCTCATGGCAAATATTTCATTTCCAGCCTTCAAGGGAGGCTTCTCCGGTGCCAAAGTAGAGTGAGAAGTAGATTTGTGTGGTGAAGTGTTGCCTATGGAAAAAAAAAGCCTGAGAAGAAGAATAGGTAAAAGTTCAGAATCTTGTGAAAGAGATGAGGGAACGAATATCTTCTGTAGAGGTCCAGAAGCTCTCCAGGAAAAAACAGCTGATTTCTGAAGAAGAGCCGTGGAATTCCTTGACAGAGACATACATTTGATATCAAATATTTGTCTCTATCTTATGATGTCGATCATAGTTACTGGTGCTTTTCCAACCTCTTCTGAAACAGTACTACAACCATAATAACCCAGACATAAGCAATAGGCAAAATTTTACAGTCTTAAGATGAAATATGCTTAAATCCATGCTATAAAAATAGAATATCATCTGCAAAGAAATATAGACTGGCCATTGTGTCATGACACTAATCTAATCAATCACCCTGCAGGAAAGGCTGGTAAGATTTATGAGATGAAACTCCTTAGGAATCCTCATTTCTGTTCTCAGATTCCCTCACATCTCCCCCTGTGCCAGCCATTCCTTGCTGACATCCAGAAGAACAAGTTCTCTCCCCTCTTGAGACTCTTCTCTTTCTTCATTTGAACTGGAATACAGACTGCACACACTATAAGATCTGTTTTTCTAAACTACCACTTTCTTCTTTCTTTCCCCCCTCCTTCCTTTCATTCATCTTTTTCTGTCTCGAGTTTCTGAGATGGGCTTTCAATATGTAGTTCTGGCTGTTCTAGGATTCACTTTGTACATGAAACTGGCTTTAATCTCACAGAGATCCTCCTGTCTCTATCTCCCAGGTGCTGGGATCATTTTTTTTCTTAATGACGGTCTTTCAGATGTTGTGATCTCATGGAGAAGTTGGGACATTTCCTGTATTGTGTTAGAATATTTAAAGTCGGAATAGAAACATGTGGTTCATCTCTAGTTATTAGGTGATGATGTACAGTGTATATGTTTGAACTGTTTTTTTTTTTTATAATCTTATAAATTACATATTCAGAAACCATTTAAAATTATCCCACCCCCACCCCGAGACAAGAGTTAAAAAACATTCTGGTTTTCTCTCTCAAAGTTCTATCATTGTGTGAAGATATGATCAAGGAAGCCATTCAAGGATCTCTTTCAGCCCATGGTGCAAGCTACTTACTTTCAGAAATCTGGCTTCTTGTATCCTGAAATGTCAGGATTGCTTTATTACTTGAGTCAATTTGCAGACTGACCAATGCAACACTGTAACATTTGCTGTAATCACAGTCTGATGTAGATTAACAATGTCTTTAAATAAGAAACACAGAGCCAATGTAAAAGAGAAAGCGAGAGTCAGAGCTCAGAGATAAAATCTTACCTCCTGCAGTGCTCTAGCTTCCCGAGAGAGAGCTACTTCTGTTTGTCTGTGTTTATATCTTTCTGTTTGCTTTATTGTTGTAACCCACATGACTGCTCTCACTGCTGTAGTACGTCAGTCTTAAGCATATGTCTCAATATGCTGTATCTGAACCACAGAATCTACCTAGCTTTCTAACCACATGCTTTGCTATGTCTAATAGTCTGACCCAGGCACTTATTTATTAACATAAAATTAAAATTACATTTCAGTACAAATAAAATATCACCATAGTCTGACTTCTAGGAAATGGAAAATATGACCTGTTACTTTTTAGTTCTTACTGAGAGACCTTAATTTTAACAGAATCAAAATGAGCTTCATCATCCTATGACCTTTGTAACTGATTAACTTTTCCTTATCTCCACTTTCCATCTCTAACATATTGTCTTTGGTTAATATTACAGACTTTTAACAAAAGTTCATAAAATAGGTTGTTTTGTTCAATAGATGTGATGTATATATCCTCCATATTGTTTTGTATTAGTTTGTGTTAATAAGCAGCAATACTTCTGTTACAGATAAGTAAAAATAGTACACACCCTACCATTCTATGGGAGGATTAGGAGAACTATGAGGTTTGAAGGGATAAGCAAATAAATGTTACTTTTAAAATCTATTTGATATACATAGAATTTTACTATATATTAATGACAAATTTGAATAAAATATTAATGTGCTTGCTAATATTTATGTAAAGAATTAAATTACAGTGATGAAGAGATGACTCAGTGATTAAGAGCCCTTGCTGCTCCTTTGGAGGATCAAGCTTGGGTTATCAGGAACCACATGGTTGCTTATTACCCTCTGTAAGTTCAGTTCAACTTACAAAGGACACAACATTATCCTATGGACTTGGTGAGCACCAAGAACACACTGGATGCAAAGACATACATGCAGGTGAAACAATCAGTCACATGAAATAAAAATGAATAATTCTTAAAAAAAAAAAGCCCTATAATAATTAGCTGAATTTATGATACTGGAGGACATAGAGCACATCAGCATTTGCCAAAGTTGATGGGTATTATGAATGTACAATAACCAGTGTTGAGTAAAACAACTTATTATACCTGGATAGTATAAAGTAGCAAGATAGCTTAGGGCTATTTCAGAAATTGCCAGAGATTCTGTCCTAATCTTAAACCAAAATTCACTGGATGATTTTTTTTATAGGTCCTTTGAGAATTTCTTAAAATTATACTGATTATATGTAGCCAAACACCTCACAAATCCAATCCTTTCCCTACCTTAAATGAATGATTTTTCAAGTAAAACTCGATCTCAGAAAAATTAGTTAATAAACAAGCATTTGACCACAGCACAATTCAAAGACAAACTAATTTGTTAAACATCAGA
This sequence comes from Peromyscus leucopus, assembly GCF_004664715.2. Lineage (NCBI taxonomy): Eukaryota > Metazoa > Chordata > Mammalia > Rodentia > Cricetidae > Peromyscus > Peromyscus leucopus. Next base: position 77,887,039 of record NC_051065.1, on the reverse strand, counting down.
GAAATGTTAAATTTTTTGTTTTCCATGTTAAACAATTATTTTTCTAATAGCAGAGAATGCACTATGTATGGTAAAATGCAATTCATAAATATGATAATATTAACATAAGCCAAGATATTTTGTGCTGTGTGTACTGACACTGCATGGGTGGCCCATCTATGGAGAGCAGACTGCAGTGTGTGGTCAGAACAAAGGCCACAGTGGAACACATGGTCCAGAATGCACAAACTAGCCAGAAAAAAACTCTGATGTCCTACACAATCGACTTTTAGTTAGTTTTTGGTTGTTGCATATTCAGAAACATTTCACTGTTTCAAAGTCTTTGTTATATGTGCATTGTTATGCGGCTCCATGCAGAGTTGTAACAGACAGTTTATGAAACTGTGTCTTAGTGGATTTTTTTTTTTTTTTTTTTTTTTTTTGGTTTTTCGAGACAGGGTTTCTCTGCGTAGCTTTGCGCCTTTCCTGGAGCTCACTTGGTAGCCGAGGCTGGCCTCGAACTCACAGAGATCCACCTGCCTCTGCCTCCCGAGTGCTGGGATTAAAGGCGTGCGCCACCACCGCCCAGCTCTTAGTGGATATTTTAAATAAACCCACACAAGTGTCTTTTAATGAAGACATATTTGGAAATACTAAAATCACTTTGTTTTCCTTCCTTCCTTCCCTCCCTCCCTCCCTCCTTCCTTCCTTCCTTTTTGAGCCTTCAATTTCTTTTGGTGGAATGCTATATGAATGAGCAATTCAGTGTTTCTTACATACTGAATATGCAAACTAAAGATGACTTTATGCTAGAGAAACACCATTGCAATTCAGAACAGAGTATCTAGACTTTTTTTTGCCAGTGTCTGGAATAGATAAAATTTTAAATAAATCATTATGATACCTAAATGCTTTTACACCTATCATTATACACACAGATAAGTGAAGTTCTTATTCATCTTCAAAGTCACTTCTCTTTCTGGCAGGCAGAGTTCATTACAGAAAAACAGAGATCATTACAATTGGTCAAAATTCAGAGATGAATTGCCCAGTCCAAACCAGTGGATACTTCTAGATACAATCCCAGCATCTAAGGCTCAGGGAACATCTAAGAGGGTGATGCAGGATTGTAAGATCCAGACTACCAGGAAGTCAGCTGTGAGACTGTCTCCTAGATATGACAGGGAAGTTTCATTTTACTTACTTTTTAATGTGGTCACTGAAATGTTTAAATGTGTGGCCCTATAAAGTTCTAGTGGATAATGTTGGTCTAGAGGTTGAAGAAAAAGCAATGAAAAGGAGTAACAACTACAGTTATGTCATGCATGATTTCGGCCTTCTTGTTCCAAGCAAGGCGCCTTTTTCTGGACACACCAAACTTTGCTTCTTGCTGATAATTCTGTTTATATTGGTACCAAATACAGTAACTAAAAGCACTTTTTTTTAGCATTATGGACAAGGACGTTCTGATGTGTTTTTTGGAGTTACATAAAATGCTTGCAAGTATTAACTATAGTGATTTTGGTCATTATTTAAATGCTAATGAATCAGCAATTTACTATTATCAAGTATACATTAAATCTATACAGTGTAATTGTAATGATGACTTTTTACTATATAGTTAAGTATATACTGAAAATACATAATGATAAGTTGGTATCAGATATTAAATTAAATATATTTCAACAGAAATAAATAAAAAGGTTTTTTGGAGGGAAATATCTTGGGCAGAAGAAAGAATCCAAAGAAGACTAAATCAGAAGACAGCCAGTATGCATGTCTGATAGTAATATAGAGTTCTGAGTATTTTATCCAGAAATCTCTTATGTTTTTATAAAATCTTAATTATTTGGAAAATTAGTAATAAGTGCCTAAAATCATAAAAGAAAAGAATTATGTATGTTTTCTTAGTGTAGATTGTCACTGTATTTAAAGTAGAACTTTTATTTTTATGTCCCTTTAGTGTCATATTCTGTAAGTTAGGTACAATTTTTTCAATATTAGGCCTTTATAGACATTTTAATATTGTTATATAGTTCTCATGAGCAGAATTTAGGAAGCACTAACATTAAACCAAAGTTGGTCATATAAGAAAGAACAGGAAATTGGTTGATTAATCACTTATTTATCAAGTAGAAACTTGCTCAGTAATTGGAGGCACACTATCATGATAACAAGCAAGAGAGATGGACCTTTGTGGAGGTCTGCTTCAACATTACAACATATAAAATATTGGCCACATTTCTGGAGCTCTCTGAGCCTGTGTCTTTTGTATAAAATGGAGATGACTGTTGTGTGATCATAGTGAGAGTGAATCAGAATCTGATAATATTGCTTGGCAAAAAAATCAATACAAGTTTGCAACAATTACGTGTCCTTTGATCACTTGTCAAAAGATGTTATGGTATCATGAAAAAAAAATCCATTTGTACTTTAGAAACCAGTACAGATGTTCCTAGATATTACAAAGACAAGAGAGCCTGGCCTACTGTTGAGTCTAACATTCTCCAAGTGACAGTGTTCTTGCTGTCTGACATACCTCAATTTAGTTTAGTCTTTTACAGATTTCCCATGTCAAATTCTTCACTATTCAAGAAGTCTGGACCAGGTTCTTCCTTTTCCATGATGTCTATCTTTCTATATGGTGGCAACATCTCTGCATGCAGCAAAGCAGGAAGTAGGTGGACCTGCAATGGTCACAGTTCATTATCTGGACAAGACTTGGCAGCAGCTCACCTGACAGTTGCCAAGTCGAGTGCAGGAAAGTGTTGGGGGCTTGAGCACATGAAGTATCAAGTTCCTTTCTCTGACCACATGCTTCAACTCAGGAGCAATTCTGACTCAGCAAAACTGTGAGGAAGCAGTCAGATTTCTTCCCCCCCCTCTCTTTCTGACTGACTCCATATGTGTCTCCAAGTTGGTTAGACATTTCAAATAGTCTGTCCCCAACAGATCTGGGTATTTTCCCCCAGAATGCATGACCCTCTAGATATTCTTATCTTAGCAAATACCCAACAAAATATTGCAATGAACCTTGAGTCACTCTTGACACTTACTGCTTTTATTTTCCTAATTATAATCCATCACAAAGTTAGGTAGCAATGTAGCACAAATATTAGAAGTTCTCATTAGTAGAAAACCCAGAGCCAAGTATTGGGGTGAATACTGAAATATCAGAAAAACAGAACAAGCCACAGCCAACCTCATCTTTCTAACTCCTCAGCTGATCTTGTTTCCTCAGACTGAAAAACCTCTGAGTCCTCATCGGAATGGATCTCAGCTAAACTGCTGCTAAAAAGCCTTTAGTTCCTGGTCTTCATGCCTTTTATACCTTTCTGCTTTCTGCCATCAATTCCTGGGATTAAAGGCGTGTGTCCTGCCCAAGCAAAGACATGAGATCTCAAGTGTGCCACTAGGTGTGCCTCTGTACCCAGTGTGGCCTTGAACTCACAGAGATCCATACAAATCTCTGCCGCCCGAGTGACAGGACTAAAGGCATGTGTGCCACCACCATGTGGTCTCTATATCTCATCTAATGACTGTTCTGTTCTCTGATCTTCATATAAGTTTTATTTGTTACAGCACAAAAAATTATCACCACATGACACTACTGTCAAATTCACCTGCCTCCCCTTCAATCACTGTCCTCCTCCAGCTGACACTATCACTAATCTCTGCCAGGTCTGCTAATGATTCAGCTACATCTTTATCCCTAACTTGTTTAGCCCCTTGCAGTGAGAGTGAGTGATCTTTTAAAGATTTGATTCTTATCATCTGCTTCTTTGGTGATATCTATAGCTTTAGGATTAAAAGCAAATGTTTTATCATGACTTTTTTGTAAAATATGCTAGAAAGTCCCAAGGTCTTCCTCACAATATAATATCTGGCAGTTCTTAAAGCACACATTGAGCAAGCACATCAGGAATGATTTATAGTTTCTTTAAAGAATCATGAGCACCCTGAAGCAGGGAATCAATAGTGTAGTACTAACTGGTATGAAATAAGAGCATCATGGCTTGCACACTAATGACTAATAGAAAGTAATCAACTTAAAAAAGGAAAAAAATGTATGGCACCAGAACAAATACTAAGCATGAAAATTTCATTATTTTATTCGTGTCCTTAACTGATGATTTTAAAAGCTTTAAAATGCAGTTGCCCAGTAGGAGCAAAAAACACATTAAATCGTCCCATGTGAAGTCGCTTCAAGCACAGCATGAGAATGCATCTCAGACAAACATGCATCTGATTTTTGGCTAAGTTTAAATTTTTGTATTTCAATACACAGAGTTACACTTGAAATTCAACATAAACATTTTCATCATTTAACCACTATTCAGCTGTCGCTTATTTTACTAATAATAAGATCTTCAAAAAGTTGCTCTTGATCTGATATATTTTTAAAATATTTATTTGGAAGGTGATTAGAGAAAAACAAGATTGGATGCACACAGACATTTTCAATGATTGAAAGTCATGCGCCTGAGGATTACTTATATACAAAGTAGGAGAAATTATCCTCCTGCAAAATTAAATATTTTGTCTCCATATCTGAGTGCTCTGGTCCTCATAAGAAAATGAATACAGACTCATCTGTTGGATTCATTTTTAGCCTGAATTTGTGCTACTGATATTCAATTTAATCTTTTAAAAAATAGAAATTAGTTTATTGGACTTGAAAAATAATTTTAGTGAGACACATCCATATAGTTTTTCATATTAAAATGAGAATAAACATGTAGCACATAGATCTTAGTGTATATAAATCAGGAAGTACTAACAGTCAACGTTCTTGAGACATTTCATGCCGACTGTGCTCTTTCCTGCATAAAATGTCATCAACTTGTCATCATGGGATTAGATTTCACTGGAGTGTAACATTACTGAATTGCTCTCTTTGACATACACAGGAACATTACATTCTACTGAATTCTCATCCTGTGGGTTTAAATGAAGCAATGCCAGACATATTCAAATACTGACAACCAGACTGTTCTGAAAAATTAAAAACAAACAACTAAAGAAAAGGTTCAGTGAAAGCAGGCTCATCGCACATTGTGCAAACCTAAATGCTGTGCATGCGTCTTCAGTTCATCATTTCACTGGCAGCTGAAAAACTCTGGTCTTCTGCTCCAGAAGAATGATGAAGGTTCTTCTGCTTTCTGCTCTAGCCTGTTTGGTGTCTGCTACTGAGGAACCCTTACCGGTACAAGGATGGGCTTTCGGGGAAGGGGAGGGGGCAGGAAGGGAGAGAACAAGGGAATCTGTGGCTATTATGTAGAACTGAATAGTATTGTAAAATAAATAAATAAATAATAATAATAATAATAATAATAATAATAATAATAATAATAAAAGGACGGGCTTTCATGGGATTATGCAGGGTCAGAAGTGGCTGTGGTGAATTTGCCACTTTTGACATGACAATCAATGTGATTTGATGAAAGTATTGGTGCGCAATCTTTTGTACTGTAATATAGTCTCATGTCTTAAATATTTTTGTTTTATTTTCAAGGTTACAATGACCTCATTTGAGCTTCTTATATTGACTAATTGCATTTTTATTTGGCATAGGGGGTAAAAAATATTCACTTTTTAAAAAATACCATGTTTTTTTTCTTAATTTCATATGCACTTTAGCATCATTAACCTTATGTTCATAGTTGAACCTTAATATATGATTGCATAAAATATTTCAGTGTCCTAAAAGAATTCAGGGATGAATTTTGATGAACATAATAGAAAATTTAAATCAGTATAATACGTCCATGACAAATGGATCTCTCTTTATAGCCTTCCTACTATGGTCAACATGTGAGAAAATACTGATATGAATTATAATCCATTTACGTATCCATAAAAGGAATTATCTTTTGAAGTTTGTGTGTGTGTGTGTGTGTGTGTGTGTGTGTGTGTGTGTGTGTGTGTGTCCATACCATGGTTCACAAATGCTGCAGCAAAGATGTAGAAATCAGAGGTAAAACCACCGGACAAGCACAGTTTTAACTCCTTCCTCTTTGGATAAGAGTGATTACTCATTGGAAAGTCAATTCTAATACCTTTGGACACAAAGATGTTTTATCATCCAAATATGCATTGGATGAATTTACACATAGATTTTATCATGTTTTGCTTTGGATTATTTATGTGCATTAAAGCTGCTTTGTAATATGAACCTACAATCTATATTTTACACTAAAGTTTTATTCTATTTTTTTCCTCAATCATATTTAGTATTATATAAAATTATGACATTAATAAGCAAATATGTCTATCTTTTCAAATAATATGTCAGACATTTTTCTTGAAGGAACAATCATTCCATATGTGATAAATTTTTATAACACTATATAAAAAATAATGTTCTATTTCTTTAGTTGAAAAATCTATAATTTAGTTAGTTTTTCTAGTCATCCTTTTATTTAAAATTTTTATCAAATATATTTTGTCATTTTATGTATGTGTGTTTGCTTTACGTGTTTCGTTATGTATATGAAGCACCCACAAAGGCCATATGATATCCTCAGAAATGAAGTTACAGGAGGTTGTGTACCAACATGTGGTGCTGGAACTTCAACCCAGATCCCTCTGACTGGTGAATCAAATTCATATTAATTTTTAGTTTTCAGGGAATTTTACTACCATCTACCTAGCAGCTGACATTGTGAGTGTGACTCAAGAAAATAGTGATTTCAGGATGTTGATTCGTGATGTGAAGTTTTTTAAGAATTACACACTCATGAGCATGACTTTCTATGTCAGGTAAGAAAATTTAACTCAGGTAGAAGAAACAGTTTGTTGAAAGGGGACTCAAAGCATTGCCAATATATTTCTGAAATGGGAAGATAATATGGATCTAATAATAATTCAAGGAAAGCTGCAGTTGAAGGTCACTGTGCTAAAAATGTTCAACTTTAGCCCTCAGCTGCTGATGTTTTAATTTTTCTATTAAAATAGTGAAAATACAAACTCAGGGAGTAAAAAATACATTTTTGAATAAAACTGATGTTTGCTGAAAGTGAAATATTGATGAATGTGAACATAAGTAAAGGGAAATCTGAGAAAATAAATATCAAAAAAGAAGTGTTTATAACCTCACCACGAAAATGACTCTTCCTTTTGAAAAGCATCCTGATAATTAGATACCTACCATTTCATCAATGAGTCCCTGGCATAGCTTTTGTGACATGGTAAACTCTATAGATTATGAATCTGAAGCCCATTTTCTTCCACACATCTTGTTGGGTACTGAAATTCTTTCTGTACCTGAAATGAATCACCAATCAAAAATACTACTAATGAAAAGATTTACAAACCATGGAATATATTGCAAGGGGCATTACATCTAACATGTCTCACTTTCAGTAATATTCTTGAGAAAGAAACACAACTGGATTAATAAATGAGTGGTTGTATTAATAATGAGTGGCTATTATTCATTATATTGTGTTTAGGAAAAATGGCAAGTGTCAGCTACACACTGTTTGGGCAGACAAATCTTCATTTCAGTTTTGCTTTAGGCTATGTGAGTATCTCTGATTAAAAATTAATGGTGTTACTTAAATTTTCTGTAACCAATATGATCTTTATCAGGAGCATCTTTAGCACATAACTGGTCCATTGTGTCTCATATTACAGCATTTTCTGACTCTTCAAACTGCATCAAAATGAGTAAGACTGGGTTCATCATCGGGACCTGGGTGTTGCGCAATGCCAATCGTCATTTCCCCCACATCTACTCCTACCCTCCAGTCTTTGGGGGCTTACCCAGACGTGAGTAAAATCTCCATTATCTGCCTCCCATGACCATGAAGGAAAAAAAGAATGTATGAATCATGCTGTGTGGTACAAAAACAAATTAATAAATAAACAAACAAAAATAATTAAATAAAGTTTTTTCTATAGTTGGTCAAGTACAGACATGTACATGACTACTGTATATTATATTAGAACTCATGGGAATGTTTCCCCAACTCAATAATTTAATGCAAGCATGGTAATATATTTTGTGGTGTCTTAGTATTATACTAGGATTATTAGGAAAGAGTTGTTTGACAATGTTGTCTTAAAAATAATACAATTAAAATAAATATTAGATATACAAGAAATATTATATGGACTCAATGAGTTATATTCATGGGTAAACATATATCACATTTACCTATAGCTGGAGTTATCACCAGTCCCGCCTGGGCCGGCAGCCACTCAGACTCAAATAAACACACAGACGCTTATATTATTTGAACTGTTTGGCCTAATGGCTCAGGCTTCTTGCTATCTAGTTCTTGTATCTTAAATTAAGCCATTTCTATTAATCTATAAGTTGCCATGTGGCTCATGGTTTACTGGTACTTTACATCTCACTTCACATGGTGACGGCTGGCAGCTTCTCTTGACTCAGCTTTCCACTTCCCAGAATTCTCCTCTCTCTTTGTCCTGCCCATAATTCCTGTCCGGCTATTGGCCAATCAGCACTCTATTTATTAACCAATCAGAGCAACACATTCAGAGCATATAGAACATCCCACAGCATTTATCTTATAAGTTGTTGTTATTTACATAATATAATATATAATTTATATGCAACATATAATAATATAATGAATACAGGCATGCAACGATAATCACTAAAAAAGGAATGTTTTTGAAGGAGATTGTAGAGGGGTATTCACTACAATTCTACTGAAAAAAGAAAGTGGCAAAATGTTGTAATTATATTAGAATCTTAAAATAAACAATAAATAAGTAAAAAGGAGAATCTGCATCATGTTCTCATGAAGAAAAAATTATTTCTTCCTAGGCCCAAGTGGATTTTATGTTTTTATAGATTTTGTCTCAAAAACAACCATCCTATTCAAAGCCCAATTTATTAATAGTTTTGGAAACCTGCACTGGATGACCGCAGCACTGGGTATGTAAATCTGATATGGAACAGAACTTTTCTTTTCTGATCATTAATTGCAACATAGCTGTGTTCCTGCATTTCATTGCATGATGCACTGCTATAGGAAGTTGTTCACTCATGTGTTTTCAAACATAATCCCAATTGTGTGAAACAAGTTGAAATGTACAGGATAATAATGTTAACAATAATGGTAATAGTCATGATCTTTAAATCATTATCTTAGATATAGTAAGATGGAAATTCATTTATTTATCAGCAGGAAGAATTTTTGACTGAACTTCAGAATAATATGTCTAACAGGCATCATTATTAGGGAGGGTGGGACGAGATAGCAGGATTTCCCAACTGATGACAATTTGATTAATTCAGACACTTAGGTGTGATTATAAGGAACATCCCTTCTAACTTTTTCTCCATGAAATGCAGCAACAGGAACAAATCTCACTGAAGAAATGTGGAAAGACTATGTGAACCTGACACAATACTATGAAATCCCTATCAGAAATATTAAAAATATCTATGAAGAAGGTAAGTCAGTTTCTGTAAACTGGCCTGAAATTAGGGCAAATAACAGTCTTATTTTTTATCTCAGCAGTGTTAAATCTGTACAGAAAATAAGAAGGAAATCCAATTATATTTTTTAACTTCTCCTTTTTTTGTTGTACCTCACAGATGCTTGCCCTAAATGGGAGCCTCGATGATCCCACATGCAGAAACATGGTATAATGTGCTGTTGTTGATCATTGGAATAAAAATTTCAGGTTGATTCAATCAAGTAAACATAAAGTATTCATAGTTGTCACTCTGGAACTTCTATACAACCTTCTTCTATGAGAAATCATTATTGGCTTCATGTGTGATTAAATGCATTGATTTTCCTTATTGCAAAAATGATTTTAATAAAGTACCTAATGTGCATCATACAGTGGATTCAACAAGAGTTGAAAGTGAATCATCACCCCATCATGAATGAGAATTTTGAAACCTAGCAGATAGAAATTTATAGTGATATCAGGTACTTTATGTGTGTGTGTGTGTGTGTGTGTGTGTGTGTGTGTGTGTGTGAGAGAGAGAGAGAGAGAGAGAGAGAGAGAGAGAGAGAGAGAGAGAGAGATTTTTCAGAAAATTTTCAAAAATACCTTAAAGGAACATACTGTGTACAGTATCCCCAGGATAATGGATTCTCAAAAGTACATGTCTGAACTGGCTTTATTCCAAATCATTGTATATTTTTTACAAAAAGAAATCAAGTATATACATGAATATATACATATATATGCATGTAGCAGCAATAATTGAAAATACTTTTTATTAAACTTAATGGTAGATTGTTTCACAATGTGCTAATGAATATGCATATACTAAACCAATTAATTGAAAAAGAGCAGAGGGGACATATAGAGAATATGGAGGGAGAAAAACTGATATAATTACATTTTAATATTGAAAATAAAAGAAATAAAAATCAGTTGTCATGACTCACAAAAAAGTCTTGAAACATCAAATATGTATCATCCCTCCCAGAACTAGATAGAGAAGGATGGAGACTGTGCTTGTAACCATAGCAACAGCTCAAAGTTCACCTGTCAGTCAGGTGCAGGGGACCCTGTCTCAAGAACAGGGTGTAGGCTGATAAAAAGGAAACATTCTTTCACATGCTTAAATGTTTGGCTACATATATATCTCTACAAGCAACACACATGGTTTAATGAACACACATACAGGAATCAGGATGTCATCAGTAGGCATGGGATGCTGTTTATGGAGGAGACAAGCCCAATATTGTGAAGAAATTCTGAGAATTTCATCAGTTGCTCTAAAAAGTTCATTGCTAGTAGGTTTTTTATACAATATATTACGGATATCGCTTTCCCTCCCCCAACTACTCCCAGAGCCCCCATACATACTCATCCACCCAAATCCTCACCTTTTCTGTCTCTTTCTTTTTAGAATACAAATCAATGTTTTATTAAAGACATAAAAAAGCTCATACACCAGAGTGTTCTCTGGATGTGAGTTGTTATAAGACACAGTATTTTTGTTTAGGCTGAAATAAGAGAGGGAAAATGACAACATCATTAGCCATTGTAACTTGAAGGTGGGTGGTGGGTAGGGTGTGTGTGTGCATCTCACAGGGCCCACCCCACCTGTTGTCATGAATAGAAACAGTGTTCCTACCCCTATGCCATTCAATGCTGAGGATAATAGTTCACACTGACACTCCCAGATTTTTTTCCTGAGTGGTGTTGATTTAAAATCATGTTTTAATATACAAAAACTATACGCAAATAAAGTGCCCAGAAAGCAGAAGAATTATCTGCCTCAGCAATGAGATCTCTCATTGATTATCCAGTACCAGGTGATCAGCTCTGAAATCATATACACCCAAACAACACAAAACAGACTCAACATGCAACTTTTATACATTTATGTAGGCACATATGTTGATATATATAACAATAATAATTAAAGATGTCTGTGAATGTGAAACCAAGTAAGGAGTGCATAAGGGGTCAGAAAGAGGAGAGTGTGGGGGTTAATGTAACTATATTTGAATATGTTTTGTATATACTTATATAAAGTGTATTTATATTTTGTTATATATTTTATTATAAACACAGTCTCTATCCTTCTCTATCAAGTGCTAGGAAGGATGATACACATTTGATGTTTCAAGACTTTTTTGTGAGTATAACTAATAGATATAATTGTTAATTGTTTATTTTCATAAATATATATTTAAATATAGTTTAAAATTTATATGTTAATATAAACATATATTAAATATGTTTTATATCTGTATATTAACATATAATTGTACTACCGTGGTTTTAATAGGAATAGCTCCCATAAGCTCATATGTTGATCATTAGGGAGAGATGCTACTTGAGAGTAATTAGAGGGTTTCTCCTATTGCAGTACATGTGGCCTTGTTGGAGGAAGTGTGTCACTAGCGGTGTGATTTGGGGTTTCAAATGCTCAAGCTAGGCCTAGTGTCTCTACCTGCTACCTGAGGGTCAGGATACAGAACTTTCTACTCCTCCACCATTATCCCTGCAAGTGACCATACTTCCCACCATGCTGATTGTAGCAGATGTTTTCCTGTGTCCTGCCCAGTCCTACAGCCACTCAATTTTCAAATTATATGGCCTAATGACTCAGGCTTCTTGCTTGCTAGCTCTTACACCTTAGATTAACCCATTTCTATACATCTATACTTTGCCACATGGCTTGTGGCTTACTGGCACTTTACTTCTTTCATTTTCTGGTGGCAGCTAGCAGCATCTCCTCAGATCTGCCTCTTTCCTTCCTTCCTCTCTAGTTGGAATATCCTGTCTTACCTTATTCTGTCTCACTATTGACCAAACAGCTTTATTTATCAATCAATCAGAGCAACACACACTCACAGCATACATAACAACATTCCATATCACTTTCCCTTTTCAGTCTAATCAAAAAGGAAGGTTCTAACTTTAACATGGTAAAATTACATATAATAGAATAGTTATCAAGCAACAATTACAGTTACAATATCTAGTCTATTTGTATTTGGCAAAATTAAAGAAAATATTCTATTTATCCTATATTTGTGAGTCTAAAGTTTTATATCTAACTTATCTTTTATTATACTGAGGAAATTATAACTATCTAATCTTCAACTACATCAAAGACCTCTGAAGGATATAATATTACCTAAGTAAACAGGAAGTACATTCTAAGAAACTTCCAAAATTTTGGAAATGACAGAGACAGCTGTCTCTCTGAACAGTCATCTAAAGTTCCTCTGTAATGTTGGGGCATTCATTTTTAACCTATAGGCCGAGAGTCTCTCAGTCACTTCTTTCTGTGTCCTGTAGAATGTCTGCCAGTTTCTTCTGTGAAGCAGGAGCCTGAAGGACCATCTCACCTTGAAAGGTTCAGTGGTCATCTTCCTATGGGTCCTGTTTGTCCAGTAGATGATAAAATATTTTGCCAAGCAGTCCAAGCAAGAAAAGTTTCTTGCCCAAGTGGCTATTCTTGCCAAGAAGATAAATTCCATATGGAGTTTCTTCAATGCCGTCTTTCTCTTGGAATTAAATTAGTGCTGCTTAGGGCCAACATGTCTCATTGTCCAAGAAAGTCTAAGTTTTTAAAACATTTGAAATGCCATAATCTATAGGTCTTTGAAGTATTTGAAGATTACCTACCTAACTGAATTATATCTACATATACCTAGAAAACTTAACATGACTATAAGCTTGACTGTCATATCCCTAATTATTAATCTGTATTTCTTAATTATCCATTACAATTTAAATGAGTTACAAAAATATAATATCTTTAATGAGAGTAAATATATATATATATATATATATACAAAATAACAAAATAAATTCTAAATTTGTATCAATGTAAAACATTTTTAAACAACTTGTTGCTCTTTAAAAGTTTTTTAGGTTTATTAATCTACTCTTTTATCCTATCATATCTATACTGTCCCCTTTTTTTCTTTAGAAAGAGATTTCATTTATAATCGACCTGCTTTAAATAAAAGCATTCATAAACAATATTTGGGGAATTTGGGTATAGCTTCCTGCCAGATGAGGTTGCTGGCAATCTAATGGAGATGCTGAAAAAATTAAAAATTATGGTCAAGTCCTGACTGGAGTAGTCTGTGATGCTGTATTCTCTGAGACAATTGCCTTGAAATTGTTTTTGGATGTTGGATCATCTGGGCCAGGGTGTCATCAGAGACCTTTGGGGGTCTTGGCTGGTCAAACCATATTACCCTGGAAGCAATCCATAGGTTCTCATCTTCTGTGGAAACAAAAACAGGAGCTCTCTTCCAAAGCAACATATACTTAGACAAAACTTTGAAGTCCGGGTACCTTTAAAATATACATATTGGGCCAGCACCAGATTAGACATACCTGAACACCACAACCCCTAAGCTTGGGCCCAGAGGGACAACGCTGCATCCCCACACCCTCCCTCTTTGCAGTCCCAGTTTCAGGCCAGTCAGCAGACCTCCTGCAGACAGGTAGGACTACCACCATCCCCTCCCAGATCCTGTAGCCGACAAGCCCCACATCTCCCAAATGCACCCTCCCTCTGAGACTGCAACTGGTCCCTGAGACAGAGCCTGCCAGCACTGATTGGACTAAGAGGTGAGTCTTTGTTGAGTTTGGGCCCAGGGGCACAACCCTGTGCCCCCACACCACTACCCATTGCAGTCCCAGTTTCAGGCCAGTAGAGAGGCCGCCTACAGACAGGTTGGACTACCACTATCCCCCACCAGACCTTGTAACCCACAAGCCCTACCTCTCCCACCCCCAACCACCCTCTAAGACTACAACTGTTCCCTGAGACAGAGCCCACCATAGCCAGATTGAACTTAGAGCAACCCCTTGAGACAAAGTGTCCATCAGCAATGACTAAACCAAGAATCCCAACTAGACCAAGAACTCCCACTGGACGAAGAGTATAGATCAGACAAAAAGAGGCTCCCTTAGATACAGACACCAATTGCACCAAGTGGAGAAAGAGATTAGTAGATGCCAGTGCAAAACTACTGTCAACAACCTAAAAAATAATATGGCTCCATTAGAACTTATGTCAGCAAGACCTGAACATCCCATTGCAGAAGAAACAGAAGAAAGCAACCTTAAAAAAAATAATTTAAGAAGATGATAGAGCTCTTTGAAGAGAAAATGAAAAATTCCCATAAAAAAAATCGAGGAAAGTCTGGCAGTGGTGGTGCACACCTTTAATTCCAGCACTCAGGAGGCAGAGGCAGGCAGATCTTTGTGAGTTCAAGGGCAGCCTGGACTACAGAGTGAGTTCTAGGAAAGGCGCAAAGCTGCACAGAGAAACCCTATCTTGAAAAACCAAAAAAAAAGAAAAAAAGAAAAAGAAAAGAAATCGAGGAAAAGTCAAACAAAAATGCGAAAATGGAAGAAATCAGTAAATCCTTTAAAGAAAGCCAAGAGAAAGCAATTAAACAGGTGAGGGAAACAGTTCAAGGCTTGAAAACTGAAATGCAGACAATAAAAAAGACACAAACAGGGAATTCTGGAACTACATTTGCAAGCACAACTAACAGAATGGAAGAGATGAAAGAACATGTCTCTGGCGGTTGAAGATGCAATACAAGAAATAGATTCATCAGTCAAAGAAAACACTAAAGCCAACAAAGTCATAACAAAATTTCCAGGAAATTTGGGACACCATGAAAAGACCAAACCTAAGAATAATAGGAATAGAAGAAGGAGAAGAACACCAACTCAAAGGCACAGAAAATATATTCAACAAAATCAGAGAAGACAATTTTCTCAACCTAAAGAAGGAAATGTCTGTAAAGATAGAAGAAGCTTACAGTACACCAAATAGACTGGATCCAAAAAAAGTCCCCTCACCACATAATAATGAAACCATTAAATATACAGAATAAAGAAAAAATATTAAGAGCTGCAAAGAAGAAAGGCCAAGTAACATATAAAGGCAGAGCCATAAGAATAACACCTGACTTCTCAATGGCGACTCTAAAAGCCAGAGGGTCCTGGAAAGACATAATGCAGACACTAAAAGACCATGAATGCCAACCCAGACTATTATATCCACAAAACTCTCAATCACCATAGATTAGGTAAACAAAATATTCCATGATAAAACAAAATTTAAACAATATTTTTCCACAACTCCAGCCCTAAGGAAAGTACAAGAATGAAAAATCCAATCTAAGGAAGTTAGATACACCCGTGAAAACATAGGCAATAGATAGTCACACACCAACAAATACCTAAGAAGTAAAACACACACTATTATCAAAAAATAATAGGAATTAACAATCACTGGTCATTAATATCCATTCATATTAATGGTCTCAATTCACCTATAAAAAGACACAGGCTAACAGAATGAACATAAAAACAAGATCCATCCTTCTGCTACATACAAGAAACATACCTCAACTTCAAAGACAGACACTACCACAGAGTAAAAGGCTGAGAAAAGAATTTCTAATCAAAGTGACTTAAGAAGCAAGCTGGTGTAGTTACCCTAATATCTAATAAAATAGACTTCAAACTAAAATCAACTGAAAGAGATCAGGAAGGACATTACATATTTATCACAGGGAAAATCCTACAAGATGATGTCTCAATTCTGAACATTTATGCCCCAAATACAAGGGCACCCACATTTGTAAAAGAAACATTACTAAAGCTTAAATCACACATCAAACCCCACGCACTAGTAGTGGGAGATTTCCACACCCCACTCTCACCAATGTGCAGGTCTGCCAGAGAGAAACTTAACAGAGAAATAAGGGAGCTAACAGACATTATGACTCAAAATTACTTAATAGATATCTACAGAATATTCCACCCTAACACAAGAGAATATACCTTTTTCTCAGCACCCCATGAAACCTTCTCTAAAATCAAACACATGCTTGGTCACAAAGCAAATCTCAACAGATACAAAAATTTGGAATAACCTATATCTTATCAGACCACCATGGCTTAAAGTTAAATTTCAACAACAACAAGAATTACAGAAAGACTACAATCTCATGGAAACTGAAAAATGTCCAACTGAATCACCAATGGGTCAAGAAAGAAAGAAAGAAAGAAAGAAAGAAAGAAAGAAAGAAAGAAAGAAAGAAAGAAAGAAAGAAAGAAAGAAAGAAAGAAAGAAAGAAAAGAAGGAAGAAGGGAAGGAAGGAAGGAAGGAAGGAAGGAAGGAAGGAAGGAAGGAAGGAAGGAAGGAAGGAAGGAAGGAAGGAAAAAAGACAGAAAAGATTTCCTAAAATTCAATGAAAATAAATGTTCAATATACTCAAACTCATGGGACACTCTACTATGAAAGTAGTGCTAAGAGGAAAATTCATGGCACTAAATACCCACACAAAGAATATAGAGAAATCTAACACTAGTAACTTAACAGTAGACATAAAACCCCTAGATCAAAAAGAAGCAAACTCCTCTTGGAGAAATAGATGCCAGAAAATAATCAAATTGAAGGCTGAAATCAATAAAGCAAAAACAGAACAATACAAAGAATTAATGAAACAAAGAGTTGGTTCTTTGAGAAAATCAACAAGATAGACAAGCCCTTATCCAAATTAACCAAAAAGCAGAGAAAGAGAGCAACCAAATTAACAAAATCAGAAATGAAAAGGGAGACATAACAGACAATGAGGAAATCCAGAGAATCATCAAGTCATCTTCAAAAACCTATACTTCATAAAATTGGAAAATCTGAAAGAAATGGACAATTTTCTGGAGAGGTACCACATATCTAAACCAGATAAACTATTTAAACAGACCAATAACCCCTAAGGAAATAGAAAGAGTCATTAAAAGTCTCCCAAACAAAAAAGCCCAGGACCAGATGGTTTCATTGCAGAATTCTACCAGATTTTCGAAGAAGAGCTAACACCAATACTCTTCAAATGGTTTCACACAATACAAGCAGAAGGAACATTACCAAACTCATTTTATGAGGCTACAGTTACCATTATACACAATCCACACAAAGATGCAACAAAGAAAGATAATTACAGACCAGTCTCCCTCATGAACATTGATGCAAAAATACTCCATAAAATATTGGCTAACTGAATCCAAGAATACATAAAAAAAAATTATCCACCATGACCAAGTAGGCGTCATCCTATGGATGCAAGGATGGTTCAACATATAAAAATCTGTCAATGTTAATACACCATATAAACAAACTGAAAGAAAGAAAACCCACATGATCATCTCATTAGATGCTGCAAAAGCCTTTGACAAAATCCAACACCCTTCTTGATAAAGGTCCTAGAGAGATCAGGAATACAAGGAACATACCTAAACATAATAAAGACAATTTACAGCAAGCCGACAGCCAACATCAAATTAAATGGAGAGAAACTCAAAGCAATTCCACTAAAAAATGAACAAGACAAGGTTGTCTACTCTCCCCATACTTATTCAATATAGTACTTGAAGTCCTAGCTAGTGCAATAAGACAACAAAAAATGAGATCAAGTGGATACAAATTAGAAAGGAAGAAGTCAATTCCCTGAAAGGTCTCTGATGACACCATGGCCCAGATGATCCAACATCCAGAATCATTTCAAGGCAACTGGCTCAGATGATACAGCCTCACGGACTACTCCATGATCCTAAAATTTTCTTTGTGCCCCCATAAGATACAGTGCCCCCCTCCAGCAGGAAGTAATAAGAGAAGCTATGCCCAAATTTCCCAAATATACCAAGCTGGCTTTGGAAATGTGTAAAAGTTAAAACCTTCTTTAAAAAAAAAAAGAAAAGGGGAAGTGCTATGGGACGGTCTGTATGTCAAATTGCTCTGATTGGTCAATAAATAAAACACTGATTGGCCAGTGGCCAGGCAGGAAGTAGGTGGGACAAGGAGAGAGGAGTGTTCTGGGAAGCAGAAGGTTGAGGCAGAGAAACACTGCCAGCCACCGCTATGACCAGCAGCATGTGAAGATGCCGGTAATCCACCAGCCACGTGGCAAGGTATAGATTTATGGAAATGGATTAATTTAAGCTATAAGAACAGTTAGCAAGAAGCCTGCCACGGCCATACAGTTTGTATGCAATATAAGTTTCTGTGTTTATTTGGTTGGGTCTGAGCGGCTATGGGACTGGCGGGTGACAAAGTTTTGTCCTGACTGTGGGCAAGGCAGAAAAACTCTAGCTACAGATGCATATCTGTTGCCATGCACAAAACTTAAGTCCAAGTAGATCAAAGACCTCAATATAAATTCAGTTACACTGAACTTGATAAAAGAGAAAGTCAGAAGTAGTCTTGAACACATTGTCACAGGAGACTACTTCCTAAATATAACACCAGTAGCACAGACACTGAGAACAACAATTAATAAATGGGACCTCTTGAAACTGAGAAGCCTTTGTAGAGCAAAGGACATGGTCAATAAGACAAAATGACAGCCAACAGAATCAGAAAAGATCTTCACCAACCCACCTCTGACAGAGGGCTGATCTCCAAAATTTATAAAGAACTAAAAAAGCTAGACATCAAAATACTGAACAATCCAATTTAAAAAAAAAAATGGGCTACAGAGTTTAATAGAGAATTCTTAATGGAAGAATCTCAAATGGCTGAAAGACATTTAAGAATTGCTCAACATCCTTAATCATCAGGGAAATGCAATTCAAAATGACTCTGAGATACCATCTTATACCTGTCAGAATGGTTAAGACCAAAAACACTGAAGACAGCTTATGTTGGGGAGGATGTGGAGCAAGGGGAACACTCCTACACTGTTGATGGAAATGCAAACGTATATAGCCACTTTGGAAATCAGTATGGCAGTTTCTCCGAAAATTGGGAATTAATCTACCTCAGGATCCAGCTATATCACTCTTGGGCATATACCCAAGGAATGTTCAATCATACCACAAGGACCACATTCTCAACTATGTTCATAGCAGCATTATTCATAATGGCCAGAACCTGGAAACAACCTAGATGTCTCTCAACTGGAGAATGGATAAAGAAAATGTGGCACATATATATAATGGGGTACTACTCAGCAGTGAATAACAATGATATCATGAAATTTGCAGGCAAAGGGATAAAACTAGAAATTACCATCCTGAGTGAGGTAACCCAGAATCAGAAGGACAAACATAGTATGTACTCACTCATAAGTGGATACAAGATGTAAGGTAAAAGATAACCAGACTACAATGCACAGCTCCAGAGAAGGTAGCTGACAAGTAGGACACTAAGAGGGACATATAGATAGCCCAGCGAATGGGGAAATAGATGAGATTTACATCAGCAATCTGGGAATGGGTGGGTAAAGGAAGGAAAAGAATGGGGGATGAGAACATAAGGAAATGGGAGGGTCTATGGGAATAGGGACAGAGTGGGAGAGCAAGGAAAGAGATACCATGATACATGAAGACACTATGGGAACAGGAAACGGCAGGGTACTGGGGAAGCTCTCAGGAATCCACAAGGATGACCCCATCTTGGACTAGTGGCAGTGATTGAGAGGGTGCCTGGACTGGTCTACTCTGGTGACTAATCTAGTGAATACCCTAACTGTCATCATAGAGCTTTTACCCAGTGACTGATGGAAGCAAATGCAGAGATCCATGGCCAGGTGCCAGGCTGAGCTCCTGGAATCCAATCAAGGAGAGAAAGAGGAGGGATTCTGTAGGCAAGGGACAATGAGATCATGATGGGAAAACATGCAGAGATGACCAGGAAATCCATGAACTGTGGACCAGTGACTGGGGAGCCCCCACAGGACTAGACCAAGTCATCTGGATATGGGAGACAGTTGTTTAGCTTGACCTGTTTAGAGGACACCCAGGCAGGGGAATCAGGACCTGTCCCTGGTGCATGGGCAGGCCTTTTGCTATGGTGTGAAACCTTGTACAGCCTTGGTGCAGTGGGGATGGGCTTAGACCTGACTCAGCTGAGTGTACCAGGCTCTGCTGACTCTCCATGGGAGACCTTAATTTCGAAAATGTGGGTATGAGGTGTGGCTTGGGAGTGAAGGCTGGCGGGTGGGAAGAGGGAAGAGGTGGAATCTGTGGTTGGTATGTAAAGTGAATAGAAAATTTCTTAATAAAAAATGAAAAAAATAGCCCTTCACACTGTCTTCAATGGGATCAAATCCCTGGTTCATTTTTAATGTCTATATACATTTTATATTTCATACTTAGGATTTAGTAAAATCTACCTACATCTGGTGCAGTTATTTCACACACCAACTAAGGCTTTGGATGGAGGAAGCAGATGGGGAACTTGCCCTATGTTCCTCTCTAGAGCAGATTGTGCTGTTGTAAATTGAAGCCACTAAGAATGGCGAGGAAACAGGGCTTGTGTTTCAAATGCATGCATTTTGTGAATGTATTCATTCTTGAAATACACGAAAAAAAATCAAAACCAGATTTCTCTTACTGGATAATGATTCCATGAAGTGGGCTCTAAAGGGATATTTCTGTGGCAAAATAAATACTTGTAAATGTTTCCATTTATTCTTCCCTACAAATGAAAGTGACAAAATAATACCTCATGTGCCAGATAATTCTATCTCTAGTGCTCTTCACTGCCAGCTCTTTCTGAAATATGTCCAGACTGCTGCTACAGTTGAAAGTGACAAAATAATACCTTGTGTCCCTGATAATTCTATTTCCAGTACTTTTCACTGCCAGCTCCTGATGAAATATGTCCATTCCAGACTATTGCTTTCAATCCCATACGAGCTGCTTTCAGTCACCCGACCTTGACCTTAGTATGTCATTTTTAAAAGCCATTAAGTGACTCTCAGAATGTCTGTGACAGATCGGTAATAGTAAACAAACCAGTAACTACCTCATCTAGTCAATGGTTCCATATGGTTAGTAACATGTGAGCCCATATCCAGACAGTTTTGACTTAGTAAATAGACAAGTTGAAGTTTTGCCTTATCTCTGTAGTCCTACATGTTGTAATTATAACTGCACATGAAATATCTATTATGTTCATGCAGGGATAAGGCTTAAAAAATAGTGGCAACACTGTATTTGACTTGCTGATTTTGTGAATCAAGATGAAGAGACAGAGAAACGGAAGAAGAGATAAGGAGTGAGAGGGAGGGAGGAAATGGGGAAGGAAGAGGGAAAGGGAGGAGAGAGGAATAAATGAAAGAGAGTGTGTGTGTATGTATGTGTGTGTTCTGCTAGGTATATAATAATTCCACTTTTAAAAATGAAACAGGGCTGCAGAGCTGGTTCAATGGTTTAGAGTGCTTATTGCTCTTGCAGAAGACCTAGATTCAGTTCCCATCACCCTTCTTTGGCATTTCATGAATATCTGTAACTTTAGCTCTAGAAAATCTTGTTACTCTGGCTTCTAAAACACCTGGCATTCACATGCACATATCTGTACAGACATATACATACATAATTAAAAATAAAAATGACATTTAAAAATTAAACTTAAAATGTGTGTAATCATGGCAAAGTTAACTATGGACATGAGGTACATGTTATGCAGCTCTGGGTTTGAAATACAATTCAACTAAGTTAGCTGCTTCAACAACTGAATAATCTTGCCTCTTAAAAAAGTTAAGATGAATGCTGTACTTTTAAATGAATCTGCAAAGGAAGTGAAGTGGATCCCTGTTCACACAACTGTCCGCTTGAATTATCCATTCACTAGTTACCTGCTTTGTTACAATGGCTTTTAGCACACTTTCATTTGAAGATTGTATTCTGTAGATACAAATGACCCAGAACTACTCAAAAGATAAAAAGGGAGAATTCAAGAGAGAAAAACTGACACCTTACTTAGTAACTTTTACTGTTTTTATTCTTTCATTTGTTTCCTTCTCTAGTGGTTCTCAATCTTCCTAATGCTGTGACCCTTCAATACAGTTCCTCATGTTGTGGTGAGCCTCAACCATAAAATTATTTTGTTACTACTTCATATCTGTAAGTTTGCTATTGCTAATGCAAACATAATGCATAATGTAAATATCTGATATGCAGAATATCTGGTATGTAACCCGAGAGGGGTTGTAACCCACAAATTGAGAACCTTTGTTCTTCTTTCACTCTTCATTTATGGATGTCACCACATCCCGATGTCAATGCAAAAAACACAACTCTCATCTTAAAGATAATAATAGAGTGTTTATTCTGAGTCCCTGTGGACCAGGAATACAAATTTAGTTTACCTCAAATTCCATGTTCTAGAAGCAGTTTCATGGAGTTTTATAGTTTCACAGAATGTCATAAATAAAGGCAAGTTTAAAATACATGAGTGGGAGTGTGTATAACTTCCCAGGCCAGCAAGAGTCCTGCAGTGGTACTCTGCTGGCCCAGAGGCCCCAGCCCCACACAGGTGTCTATAATGAACTGTCACCCAGACAGATCCCACAGAGCAGGGCTCATGGACACCTGCAGCATGAAGATTCAGGCCTTGTAGGGCCAGTAGAAGGTCCTCACCTTCAAGGCCATGGTGGTCATGTTCATCAACAACATCAGCAGTGAGATTTTGGATGAACTGTACCAGGCCACCAAAGAGTCCACACACAGATGGAAGGAGGTACAGAGAGTGGCAGAGAATCTGGTAAAGGTGGTGGTGAAGCTGGCCATGCAACTGCAAATTTGTCAACTGGATGGTGGCAAGCTGACCCTGTGCACAGCCTGGCCATGATGACCCTCAACTTTCATCAGTGGGATTCTATTTCCAACCACTGCATGCTGGCTTCAGAGCTGCAGGTGGCTGGACCTGAGACACCAGGCAAACAGCCATAGCTTATTTCCAGGTCTTACTGATGGCTTCCTGATGAAGTCCTAAGGAGGATGTTGGATGATGGTTACATTTGACTCAGATCCACTGGCTTGGGCACTGCCCTAGACCTGTGACTGGTCCCTCTGAAAACCAAGAGCTATCTGAAGGTTCAAAGATCAGGATCTCCTCTGCCTCCCTGTCCTGTGTCTTGTCTTCTTTTTTCCCAACTTTTTCTCCCATTCACCTCTTCTTTCTACTTATGAGACAGGGTCTCATGTAGCCCAAGCTGACCCCAAAGTTGCTATGTTGCCAAGACTGGCCTTGAACTCCTGATCCTCCTCCACCTCCTGAGTGCTGAGAGGACAGGTATGAGTGATCCACCATACTTGGCTATGTAGGCATTCTTTCAAATGAAGTCATGGAGAATTGGGAGAACATAATTTTAACCTTGTGACCCCTGATCCCTACTAAATGTCTGTGTTTGTTTCCTCACTTAGGGCCTCTTAAGGTGACCTTTAGGAAATGGAGTTTTTAAACTTGGCATCAGACTAGAGTTGAATAGATCTCAACCTGGTATTACAGTACCTTATAAAGGAAAAATTGGTACTGAGGAAGACTTACTCTGTTAATGCTGTAGGACACAGCATCACAGGAGTAGGAATGATGCTTCTACAAGCCAAGGACACCAAGACTCACTGGCCACATACAGACAGAAGCTGAGGATGGGGAATGATGACTTCCCCAATGACTTTGGAAGGACTGACTCCAAGCACACTTTGATGTTGGAATCTGACTCTTGAGGAAGTGATACATTATTCTGAGATCCAGTTTGGAGACTGCATCCCAGCATTTAAGAAAAGGGAGAAATAGAACTGGTGAGATGGCTCAGCATGTAAGGGTTCTTGGCTTCAAGCCTGATGACATGAATTTGATACCCAAAATCCAGAACCAAGTTCAGCAAGTTGGCCTCTGACCTCCACATGGACACACCTACACAGAGACATATTGGGGGCTTCAGGTACTCAGGAACAACTAATGGATCTTGACCACTCAGCAAGAATGCACTGATCTGGTTGGAAATTTGAAGTCCTTACTAGGAAGAAGGTAACTACTTGCCATCAAACCTGGGGGCCCTCAGAGACTGTCCCCAGGCTTCAGAGCAGGGTAAACCCAATGGAGACCTGTGTACGTGTTAAATTACAGTTTACTATCTGGTGGGTATTTAATACATTGGTGGGTACATCAGAGAAATAGTTCCAGTAAGATAAGAGAAGCTTTTCTATATGCCTAAGACACTATCTGATGACATTCTTAGGTGTTGGTTTGATGGAAGCTAGTAGCTGCTAAATTAATAGATTACAAAGGTTTTTTTTTTTAAAAAATCTATTAATCACAGGATGTTAGTTCTGATCTAGAGGTGAGCAAGAAATGGCTATTCAAATGGCTAAAGCTAGCTCACATAAGGCAATATTCTAATCTCTCCACATTACTGCAGTTCTAATTCATCAGTCAGTCTCTGCAGACATGGCTTATTTCCAGGAATTTTTTCCATACCAATATAAATATAAACAGAATAGAGAAATAAGACTATTTGATATAAAAATCCTGTGTTATAAAGTTCAAAAAGTAATTGATATAAAATAATTTTGAAACTTTAATCAACATACAAAATAAATAAAATATTTCTGATCACTTGAATCTGATCACTTGGTAATGATTTGTTTAAACCAATGAAATTTTACTCACTCTCTTACTTTTATGTGTGTATGTAGACATTAGTATGTATGTGTATGTGAATGTGTGTCTATGTTTTAGTGACTTTTTCTGTGGCTGTGATAACACCATGATTAAAACTAAGTTATGGAAGAAAGACACTATTTCATCTTACACTTTTTGAGGAAAGCCCAGGCAGAAACTCAAGGCAGGAACCTGATGTTAGAAACTGTAGCAAAAACCATGGAGAGATGCTGCTACCTGATGTGCTTCCAGACTCAATATTCATCCTCTTTTCTTGCACAGTCCAGGACTGACTGCTTAAAGATGGTACTGCTCACAGTGGCCTGGGCCCTCCCACATCAATTGTAAACCAAGAAAATGCTCCACAGACTAGTCTGGTGGAGACAGCTCCTCAGTTGAGGTTCCTTCTTCCCAAGTGACTCTTGTTTGGGTCTAGCTAACTAACTAAAACAAAACAAACAAAAAAAAACAAAACAAAACAAAACAAAAAAAACCTAACCAGCAGAATATATTCATATGTGTATGTGTGTATGTATATGAGTATGATTCTGTGTATATATATATGGTATGTATGTAGTGTATACCTGTTTATTGTGAGTGACTGTCCTCCAAGCCAAGCAAACAGCATCTGGGGATGTTCAGTCGCACCCCATTACAAAATATAATACAAACTGATCTTGTTGACTGCTTACTCATGCTCATGGAGGGAGGGGTGAGTGTCCAGCTTTTCCCTACCAGCTGTGTGCAACTCTGCCTTAATTGCATATGGCTTGGGGGAGGGGCTAGAGTATATAGGCTGAGAAAAGGGAAGGAAGACTATCTATGCCACTATGGGGAAGCACTCATAACTACTGCGTAAGGCTTTTCAGGTCTGCCTGTTTGGGGAGGAGCACCCACACCCCTATTGTAACCTCTCACCTGTGCTCCATAAGAAAGCTGGATAAACTCATTGGTTCTGCAGAGTAAACTTTAGCAGAATGGGCTGTGGTTGTCACTGGGACCTTAGAAGAGGGTTAGACATTGAGTAATTTTCCCCTTTGCTAGAAATTTTAACAACAGTATAAGATATAAAGACAGGGTGGTGTGTGTATATGAGGAGACCAAAGGAGGTCCTGGGTTGTATTTATTGTGTTCCATCTTATTCCCTTGAGATAGGGTCTCTTGCTGAACCTCTCAAGCTTACTCCTTTAGCTAAGTTAGTTGGCCTACAGGCTCCCAGGATCTACCTGTCTCTCCCTCCAGCCCTGGGGGTACAGGCGCACGTGGCCTTGCCTTACTTTTATGTGAACACCAGGGATTCCAACCCAGTTCTCTTCTTGCTTGCATGGTGTGCTATCTCCCTGCATGTGAGGGGGTACAGTAAAGAAACCACTGGAAAGGGTTCCCCACTGGAGAGAAGGCTTTTATTGTGGACAAGAGAGATAAAAATGCCCTGAGGTATCTGGAAGAGCCTAGAGAAAGGAGATAAGAAAGCGGACTGTGCACAGCTAGAACTGTCTGTCAGAGAAGTGAGAGAGGGGGAGAAGAGCAGATATAGGAAGAGAGGGAATAGTGAAAATAGCAAGAGTAGCCAGGGAAGGGGTAGAAAGAGAGCAGAACCTGAGGTGAGAAGAGCCAGGAGGCTCACATGGGGTCTCTGAAGTATAACAGATACTTGTGAATGAAACTGAGGGAGCCTGAAGGCCAGCATGGGCTTTGGTATACAACCACAGGTGTGTGTCAATGGAGAATTCAATATCCCTTCTTCCAGAGGCAAGGGAAATAATTCCTTTGGGGATGACAACTGGTTCACAAGTTCCTGGAGGATGCTAACTTTTATCTAACAACTAGAAATCCTTTGATTGCCCAGCTTGAGCTGATTTATGGATATATGAACTACTTGGCTCCTAATATTTCCCATAGCAAGCTTATTCATAAAAGGTCTTTTATTCCTTTTAAAGTATAGGAGAAAACATATTTCATTGATATTTTTAAAAGTATTATAATAGATTTGAAGTAGCTATTTAAAAATCTCTACAATATCTCACTGGTTCACAAAAAGAAGACCACACGTGATTTAACTAGTATGAACTAGGTGTCAGGCATTACACTTGGTAGTGAAAACTTTGGGATAAACTTAGCTTGATTTCCGTTAAAGAATCATAGTTTGCATAAACATATCAAGCTCCCAGGAGCTGACAACCAGTAACTTATCAACCTTTAGGATTACAGTAACCTGTTAGCCTTCTTTTGATCATTGTTAGCTTTACTTAACATTTGAAACCCTTGCTGTCATTTTTCAAACATATCATTTACATCATATCTGAGGCTTCTAGAAGCCTCTTCTGGTTATAATTATCTCTTTCCCATTTTCTGAATTTGAAAATGAATAGCTATTTTATCTTATGTAGCTTGTACCACAAAATTCCAAAATAAGTCAGCACTCCCCTCCTGAATGAGTTTCCTCAAGTTTTAAACTTCATTAAATGTATCAGGCTTTCTTGGACCACCAGCCCCCAAATCATGACATGGAGTCTTATTATTAATTATGAATGCTTGTCCTTAGCTTAGGCTTGTTTCGAGCCAGTTTTTATTTTTAATCAAATTCACCCATTTCTATTAATCTATGTACTGCCCTGAGTCTCATTTATCTTATCTACATAATGTCCATTCTCCTTTCCTGGCCCTCTGTGTCTATCTGTCTAGCCCCTAGCTGACTGGCTGGCTGGCTCTCTTTTTCTCTCTGTCCAACAGCCCTGTCTATCCCTCCTCTACCTAGCTGTTGTTAGCTGTTCAACTTTGTAGTAGACCAATCAGGCACCTTAAGGAGGCAAGGTAAAACAGCAACACATATTCTTTACATAGCTAAATAAATACAGTGTAAACAAATACAACACATCTTTACATACTTAAAAAATGCAGCATAAACAAATGCAACACATTTTTACATAGTTAAACAAATACTCTATTCCACAACAATTAAAATATCACTGGTTTCACTTCCATAGGCCACTCAAATTGCTACATTATAGAAATGAATTCAGAATACATAGGACACTGAATCTTTCTGATAAGAAATAGAAAGCCCAGCAATGATTGAGTCTGGCGGGCCCTTTTTACAATTATATTTGTGTGAGAGATTTTTCTTTGTCATATAAATTTGCTCTTGCCATCTAAATTCAAATTTGTCCTCAGCCATTGGCAAATTAGATTGCTGGATTTTCATTTCTGCCACTAGAGGTCTACCAACACCAACTTGAGCACAAGCTGGTCTTGGAGAGTCTTTTCCAGTCTTTCAAGCGAGCACTGATTCCTTCATTCTCTCATCACCTGTTTATCCTCGCGTTGGACCAGTCACAATGCTTCTTCCAACAGTGACAAGCTGCTGTTCTCTACCTGCTTGTCCTTAAGGCTTTTTCCTCCCATCTCCCTGCACCCTTGTTCAGTCTGACATCTCTGTTTTTCTTTTTATTATTAACTTTTAACTTTTGCCTCCTTATTTGTCTTTCTCACATCATCATTTCACCTTCAAGGACTGGACCCTGCCCTAAAATGAAAATAAAAACATTTTTGATGCCTACCTGCTACAGACACTCATGAATAGCACAACTTTGTTTCTTTCTTTATCCGCTCTCCTCAAACCACTCTATCAGCCATAGCCCAGAGCTCTGCAGATACATTGGTTTCCATTTGGGTGTCAGCATTAGGTGACTGATTGTCCACAGGGTAGAAGAATATTCTTCCTTTCAACTACCCCTCAGTATGAAGGTGATTTTATCTACTCTGTCTACAGAAACTAGGTTTTATTTAGCTCTTGCTTTAGGCATACATCAGGCAGGAGGCAATGATTTGTGCCTTCTCTCAGATGTAGCCCATTTCACTAGAAGGATGTAGTCCATGCTATAGTGGCCAGAAGCACTTTCTCACACTGTCATGAAATAACCACAGAAACACTGAACAAAAAAAGTATTTGACATCTATATTGTGTTAAGTCTTCAAGATATATAATTTCACAACAATAAAAACAGCAATCAAATCCAAATCCTTTTCTTTGTGAATCATGTATAATAGTGAAAGAGGAAAAAGAGACAGAAAGTGAGTAAGAGTGCCCAGGGGAGGAAAAACAGTGACATGGAGGAGCATGATAGTACAAAGCTGTGCAAAAGACTTTTGTTGGGGAGTGCACATGTCTACATACCTGAGAAAGGGAGCTCATGGCAGACAAATTAAAAAATACCGATGTCCAATTTGGTGAACCAATGAGTTTTTTATGGGGGTTACTAATAGAAATATTGATGAGGGGCTACTTACAAGGAACAGGGATAACTCTAAAGCACCTGCATTATCAGAAACCCCACTCTACACCCCGGAGCTACCTGTACATCTTTTCCTGCAGTTGGCTGCTCAGAGCCACCACCTCCAGCAACTACTTACTTCCTTTTATACGGTTGATAGGATCCTTAAGGGTCCTTCAAGGTTTTGATGTTGTTGTTCTCATCCACATGTGACCATTTCCCAGTTTTTCTTTGCTTCTTGAGGTTCCTGAGTATCCCCTCCTCTGCTGGAACAAATGTTTCAATTTGGAGGGGGTGTTGAAACTTGAAAGAACATGGGAAAGTGGCAGGCAGCCTTTTGGGGAAATTAAAGCTTGAGGCATCAAGATCATGATGGGAAAACCTACAGAGACAACCAAACCAAACTCATGAAATTTAGACCAACACTTTTGGAGTCTCCATGGGACTGGACTAGGCCCTCTGTAAAAGCAAGACAGTTGCATAGCTTGATCTGCTTAAGGGGACCCCTGGAAGTAGGATCAGGATCCATCCCTGGTGCATGAGCTGACTTTTTGGAACCCACTACCTAGGGTGGGACACCTCGCACAGCCTTGAGGCAGGGGGAGAGGTTTGGACCTAACTCTACTGAATGTGCCAGGCGCTGTTGACTCCTTAAGGGAGGCCTTACCTTCTTGTAGGAGGGAATGGGGAGTGGGGTTGTGGGGGGCAAAGGCTTGCAGGGCCAGGAGAAGGGAAGAGGGAGACCTGTGATTGGTATGTAAAATGAATAAAAGATTTCTTAATTATAAAAAGAAAAAAGAAAAACATAGAAAGAAATCAAGGAAACAATTGTATTCACAAAAGCCTCAAAAGTAATCTTGGAATAAATTTAAAGAGGTGGAGGTGAAAATCATCCACTATGGAAGTGAAAGACTTGTGTAATAAAAACTTTAAGAAGAACTCAAGGAAGATTCAGAAGATGGGAAGACCTCCCACGCTTATTGGTTATTAGGATTAATATTGTAAAAATAGACAGGCAGCCGAATGAAATATACAGATTCAACACAATCCCCATCAAAATTCCAATGCAACACTATCACTCTGATAAATGGATACAATATTAAATTGATCCAAGTGACTTATGACTATACCCATAGATTCATGCATCACTCAGCCCTCATCAGAGAAGCTTCCTATAAGCACTAGCTGGCAATTAACCCAGAACCCCACAACTGGTCAGAATACAGAGAATTGGAGACTATAAGAATGCTCATCCCTAAATGGAACATATGTATTACGTCCCTACACCCAAGGCTAAGGGATCATTGCTGAAGAGGATGGAAGGCAGAAACATTGTACAAGCTAGGGATGGTAGACAGCTTGAAGAATACTGTGATTTATCTACCCAACAGGGCAGTTGAATGTGTGAACTAATTGTAGTTGTGTCAGCATGCATAAAACCTGTGCAAGCTCAAGCCAGACAAAATATCAGCTAGAAGAGTTCTATGCTTAGCTAAAGAGCAATTGTTAACTGCTAGGAGAGGGAGAGCCAGTTTAATTTAAGGATATAGCCTCTGGTATGACAACCACTGCCTCAAGTCAATGGCCACAAATCCAAGAGTACATGTATAGCATAAATTGGACTCAATTTTAAAAATAAAGACACAGACAGAATTTGGTGTCAGGAAGGAGGAATTGAAGGAGGGATGTAAATATGATCAAAATACACTGCATGAAATTCTCAAAGATTTAATAATTTTTTTTCAAAATAACAGTTTACCAAAGTAAGAAAGTAGGATAGGCCTTGTAACCAATCATCTTTCTTTTCTCTTAATCATTACTCAAATGTAACAAAGTACTAAGTCAAAAGCACCGTGTTTCTCATGAGAGTGTCACAAATGTTTCTTTGGATGAAAGAAATGTTAATGTTTACTTCCTATCTCCCTGGAGAGTTTATCAAAATTATAGCCTAAATTAGTGTATAGTCATCACCAATGAGCATAAACCATGCTATCTCACCTAAAAAAATACTCTTTTCTCCAGTTAGATATGGCACACATGCTAATCCCATGAAAAATGTCCTTTTATCTCCTTCCATTTTGTTTGAAAAAGCATCTCACACCAAGGCATGAATGGTCCTCACTGCCTCCCCCAAAGGTAAAAGAAGCAAAGCATTTCCCTCAATGAAGGGAAAGAATAGAGAGGAAGTGCATTTACAACAGAGTAGTCTGGGCTCTTTCACTCAAATTCTGTTTTTTTTTTATTTCCAGTGCCATGTGTAACAAAACCAGGAAATGAGGTTTTGAAAAATCAATGTGAAGTGTAAAAAGATCATCTGGAATCTGGTTGTTTCTGTAGTGTATTATGTTTATTTTACAGACGTAACCTTTCCAAGCATTGGCCAGTTCTGATGTGATAAGTAAAATTATCTTCAAAATTAGAGTATGACGTCACCGTGAACATGGCATGAAGGAAAAACAGATAGAGACAGTTCCTATTTATCCAGAAGGGCAAGGAAACAGACATTCAAATAATACCACCAAGAACTGTTGTACATAAATTACCAATTTTCCAAGAAATTGAATCACAATAGAACATACTGAAGCTATAGTGAGTATGAGTTAACCCATCCAATTCAGTACAGTCACTGTGCCCACCTGTAACCACAGCATCAATTGTACAGACTGACCAGTGGGAGGTGATGCTAGATCTGCTAGGTATTGATTTGAACAAATTCTTGCTATGCAATATCCTTATTATATAATCATTATCATTTGTCTCTTTCTCATAAAAGGGATGTAATTAGTGAACATTTTTTAGATCCTATAATTTAAGCTTTTTAAATATTTTGTCTCAAAGAAAACAATCCCTGAAGTGTTAATTTTCATGTATAAAAACAGAAAGAGACACATGTTTTCTCCAGCTGACTTCTAATTACTAATCATACACTATAAGTAAGAATCATGATTTATCCAAAACTCAGGTTTGAAATTGCAGAAAAGAAAAAAAAAATTAATCTAAAATACTCATTCCATACATTTGTACTATAGCTTAAACTTTCTGACTGAGATTAGTATGTGAGTATAGTCCATGTGGAGGCAAAAGGCCCTCGAAGTACTCCACCCAGCCTCTGGAAACTAAATAGAAAATAACCTACATCATTTTTTTAAATGAGAAACTCAACATTATTCCCCAGAAATCGATAAAGATCTAGTTAAAGATGAAGATCTACCCTGTGGGTGCTGAGAACTGAGCCTAGGTCCACCACAAGAATAGCAAGTGTGTAGAACTCATCTCTCCAGCCATATTAATGCTCATTTGATGATTGAAAAAAATAGATTTAGGGGCTGGAGAGATGGTTTAGTAGTTAAGAGCACTTGCTGTACTTGGAGAGGACAGGGATTCAGTTCCCAGCACCCTCAGTGGAGCTCATATCCATTCATAACTCGCATTCTAGTTGACCCTATGATGCCCTCTTCTGACTTCCACAAGCACCAAGTACACACATGGTGCATGAATGTTTATGCAGGCAAAATACTCATACACATAAAAGAAATAAATCTGAAAAAATTATTAAGAAAAAGAAATGAACTATAAATTCAACTTGCTACCTAATTCTATTACATAATTTATTAATGAAATAAAATCCAACTTGTGATTTAAATAGAGATTTCAATTTATCTAGTCATTGTAGGGAGGACATTTCTTTGAGTAGAACCTTTGGGATGTGTTTTATATTTGTACAAAGAACCCCACTTGTGACTATGTGTCTTTTTTCTGTGTAATGCTTCATAGATTTCAATGTCATCTTTGTAGAAGGTCCATGCAAATCTTCCCCGTATTGTTCCTACTTTAAGATACATGCTGCTGAGGCAGGCACTAAGTACTTTGATACACATGATGATAAACATTTTATCAACTCACTGGAAAAACCACTGAACTAATTTGCTTGATTTAACATGCATGGAAACAAAAATAACTGTAGTTCACGAAGATTTCTATTCTATAAACTCACAGCAACTAGAAATAGTGATATTACAGTACTTCAGAAGCTAATTTTCTGCTGTTGGGAAGGGTTAACTCAAATGTTAGACACTCTATAATAAAAGGCTTCCTTTTCATTTTATCTCTCAGTAGTGTGAATTCTAATTCTGAAAGGGAATTGTAATTCACTTTACATACAGCATACAATATGTAACATGATTCTAATTTGCTCCACAATGGTTAACTTCTACATCTGAATGCATGCTAATATAACAACCTTTGTCCCTCTGGGCTTGAAACATTTATCTATATTTTTCCTAATCAAATGGGTATTCTGTTATCTTGCAATCTGACCAGGTTTTATCTTACTCTCTATTTGGAAAGTGACCATGAATTGAAATCATGCAATCCATGAAGACTGTACAATAATGCTCAAAACTCCAAGTTCGTTCTTAGTCTTCCTCTCTTCCACAACAACCAGACAAGTAAACTCTTCTGCTGCAGCTCTTCTCACAGCCTCCCCAGGGGTTTCCTGCATGCCATGATAGTTTGTATGTGGAAGCCAGAGAACAATTTTGTAGAGCTGTTATGCTCTTTTCATTTTACATTGGTTTTGGGAATTGAACTCACTTTTCCAGATTTGCATAGCAAGCCCATTTACCCACTACGCCATCTCACCAGCCCCAAATGGTTATACTCCACAGGGGTATATCTACTGAATGTGTTATAATCCCTGAATAACCTATGGAACAGCCCATTCTTTCTATCCTGCTAAGCTGATTGACACTTGTTTTATGGGCTGAAGTTATTATACCCCCACCCTCTTCCCACTGAGTTCTTCTGATGGTAGAGTCACTCATTCCAGAACAGCACACTTAGTGGTTTTGTCCACACTTCCTGGTTTTGTCAGTCCCACAACACTGAATACCCAATCTCTCCATTAAATTTCTATTGGCCCTTCAAAATTCTCTTCAAATGTCATCTACTTTATTACATTCTCTCCCTCGAGATGTCTAATCATAACTGCTTACACATTTCATGGACATCCTGCAGTGTAATAATCTCTAGCATCAGGAATGTGTGTGATTTAATTTTAACTTGACTTTCCAATGCGTAAAACAATACCTGACCTAAGAAACATGACCAATTAAAATTTCTGAGTTCAAGAGTTTTATAAACCTTTCTTTAAAAAAATAAAAAGGGGGGGGTTGGAAGGGAAGGTTAGGGGGTGGGAGGAGGGAGGACATGGAAATCTGTGGCTGATATGTAAAATTAAATTAATTATAAAATAAAAAATAAGAAAATATTACTTACAGTCTTCTTTCTTCTCTGAACTTCCAGAATGATGTAAGATTTTAATAGCATTGTCAATCAAATTATTAGAATATTTCATTTACCCCCTGTCATCCACTCAAGTAATTCAAAGCTATTCTAGAAGACTTACAACACAGAAGACACTGAGAATAATAAAGTAAGCAGAATGGATTCTTACCTCTGAATCTGTGAAGGCTATGGTATAATGCAGTAACAATTTTCACACCTGAAGTACAAACTATCCCGATGACTAAAAAAGAAGTGGGGAGGGGAGGAAGGAAGGAAAGAAGGAAGGAAGGAAGGAAGAAAGGAAGGAAGGCAGGCAGGAAGGCAGGAAAAAGGAGAGACCGATTCTGGCACCGAGGAAGCTGAGGCAGAAGACTCACAAGTTGAAGACTAGTCTGGGCTCCATACAAGATTCTGGGTGAAGCAAGATCGTGAGTGTGTGTGTGTGTGTGTGTGTGTGTGTGTGTGTGTGAGAGAGAGAGAGAGAGACAGAGACAGAGACAGAGACAGAGAGAGACAGAGAGAGAGAGAGAGGTGGGAGGCAGAGTGCAAGTTGGGGTAGGAAGAGGAGGAAAGAGAAATATGAACCACAGGGGATTGTGCCTGCTTTGATAGGATAGAACATCAAATGAGTGTCAGAATCCTATCCAACAACAAATTCATAGAATCTGTAATTTTAGTGGATTAGAGGTAGGGAAAATGTTTCAACAGTGTTCACATAGATTCAGATGAATAGATCATCTCTGGAAAAAAGTGAAAAATACTACTATATTAACATCTCTGGAGAAACATAAATAAGGTAAAAGTAAGTCAGAAGTATATGACAGAAGACAGAATAGAAACAATAAAAACTAAGTGCAGATATAAGTCCAGAAAAAAAGAAACTATAAAGAAAAGAAAATTTGACTTCTCATATATTTATCACTGCAAATGTTATAGCCCTTACACCATAGCTGGCAGATGTTCATCTTCTTGTACCAACAATGAAAAATAAAATGTTTAGAAATTATAATTATTATTTTTAACATAATTGGGACTTAAAACTTTATTTTTTATAAAGGGCCATACTTGGGAGTTTTCTTGGATTTGAAAGACTTAGTCTTTGTTGAGACCATCAAGTCTATTGTGTTTTGAGAGATGAACCACTAACAATGCAAAAACAAAGGAGCTGCTTTTCAAAAAGTTTTATTTAAAAGACAGTTCTCCATCCTGTAGTTTGCCACCCCTACTTTATAGCAAAATGTTCTACGAACTGCACACATCACTTAGGAAAATTGCTGCCATGTCTGTATGGGCCACAGTGTGTCCCTCACAGGTTTAGGTGCATATTATGTTGGGCTTTGGTGTGCAAATATTTACAAATGTCACATACATCTTGATTACACTGCAATTTCTACACTTCACTTTATCTAAGGCAACATGAGTCACATGGATGTCAGCTTTTCTTTTTATAGTACCTAACTTTGAACAGCCCATGACGCACTTTATCATAGTTTCTTTGATAATGTACTCTCAATAAAAATAACAAGTTTTGTGTCATATATGTGTGTGTGTGTGTGTGTGTGTGTGTGTGTGTTATTTAAAAACATCACCCCCCACACTATGACTCTGAGGCTTCAGCTATTAATGTGATTTTGTAGATGCAGTTCCAGTCATTTAATTCTTCACTTTTGTTGTCGTCTCCATGGACATCGTGCCCAAGAGTTAGGCTAATACCATTATCTGGTTTCCTGTGAAACACACAGTGTTGACATTTCCAAGAGGGTTTCCTTAGTTGGAAATGTATTTTTCCCTCTAGGTAGATTTTTAGGAGAAAGATTGTGCACAGTTGGCCCACAGTTGTTGTGGGCACTAACATTTCTCCCAGTTGAGCATTCTGTCAGTAGTTAAGGATGACCCATTTGCACTCCATAGCTGCCTCAGTTAACACTTTACAGGACCTTTCTCAGCTCTTTAAGGTTAGAAGGCAAGCAAGGATGTCTGGATATTTACAAAACAGATGTCCCAATGAGTCCTACTAAGTGAATAGGAGCTGTTTCCCATTTATAGAAATAGGCACTGAACCAAATTATTTTTTCCACAAAATTGAGGTTTGTGTTACACAGTCATTAAGTCTAAGGGGAGGAATGAAATTGACAATTAAATTATAGTCAGAAGTCCATGCAAAGTCCCAGCTCAAACCATTTCCTGGGGTGCAAATGTGGAGTAATGTCAGTGTTTGATGTGTTAATCTGATCCTACCAGCTCTCTCCAGGTGGAGCTGCAAATGAAGCCTGAGAAATCAATGGAGAAATTGAACCCAGACAGGAGTAAGGAGATAAGAAAGTAGGGCTGGGTTTAGGGCCCCTGGAGAGGCTTGAATTGGGCATTTGACTGTGCTATCAGTTGAGCTTGACTGACATGACAGGAAACAACATTCCTTTTCCACATTCATAGGTTGACCTCTCACCACAGTGTGAACGAGCACAGGTAGCCTTTTCTTCACTAAGAGCAATCACCCAGTTGATCAAGTTTAAGAAAATACTGTGTACGAAAAGGAGACTAGGGTCTCATGACCATCTCATAAGATGGGCAATCAGACCAATGCATCACCAGTCTTTAGATATGCTGCCCTTCTGCTTGCCTTCTCAGCAGAAATGCTAGACTTCACAAATGAAAACACAAGGATAACTAGTTAAGATTAAATTTCAGACAAACAGTAAGTCATGTAATATGTGGGGCACAGGTTTGCTAAGAAATGAATCTTTTTTTATATGAAACTCAAGTTTAACTAGGCATGCTTTTGTCTCTAGTACCTCTTATCTTTACTGAGAACTGGGTGAGGTTTCGAATGGAAGTATTCTTTTTAAAAGGAAAAGTTGTGAGTGACATCTCCCATGTTGTAGCTCATCACAGCTGCGATCAGTTCATTGTTCTTACACAGATATACAGAATAACTCACAGCAATCAGAGAACATCAGCCCCAAAGGGTAAGACTTTTAAATAAATTATTCAGTTCAAGCGATTGGGATCTTTAAAACTCTTGTTCAATTATAAGGATCTCATGGGTATTTATGGGGATAATCAGTGAAACACATTGTCAGAACTACATGGTTGTTAAGTCCAGTTGAGGTGACCCGGATAATGAGTGTTTCTCTAAAGACAGGTCAGAGTTGGACAGTAAAGTCAAAAGGGAGATGATGAAAGATGATTAGATAAGTGAAAAGACACTCTTTCCTAAAATAAGAATAATAAGTAAATACAGCGATGCTTAGTACTTTATTGAATGATTGCTCTTGAGCTGTGCAGGTGTCAATTGTTTTATGTGCATTATTATTTTGTTTAATAATCAGACTATCCTACTCTCCCCACTTTATAACAAAAAGTCACACAGAGGCAAGCACAAGTTTAATCTACATTTTGCTATTTATATAAAACTCAATGCTTTTATCCATAATATAATAACAACTCTTACAAGCAAAATAGAAATCTGATTTGTATTTGTACTTTTATTTTTTACATTTATTTATTTATTGAATGTGTGCAAATATATGTATATATGTGGGCACTTGTATGCAACTGTGCATATGTGGAGGTTAGAAGACAACATTGGAGAGTTAATTCTTCCTTTTTACCATGTGGAACCCAAGGATCAAACTCAGGTTCTCAGATTTGGCATAAGCATGCTGAATCATCTCACTGACCCTAATTTGTATTTTTAAAATATGAAATATGTTACAATAAAATTATAGTAAGTTCAAGGTTGATAGACTTAGAAACCAGATGGGTTTATGAATAGGAAATATAAGGAAAACAAGTGGGTCTCCTACCATGTACTTCATTACTTCATTAGAGGTTGGTCTATGTATAACATTTTGTCTATAAATGCTCCAAAGTGGCAAAGACATGTTCTCCCACTGGAGAACCTCTGGTTTAGACAGATGCATCTTTCTAATAGAGACAAGTGATTCATTAAGCTGCCATATGTTGAGAGTAGGAAGGAATGTGAGAGGAATGACAATGTTGTCATTAATTACCACTATGGAAATTGGCTTGTGATTTGCATGATTATTCATCAGACACAGAGGGAGCACTTAGGAGCACATCCTTTATAAAAATAGAACACTTTATTAAAGTTGCTCATGGATCCATATGTTGTACACTACAAGGATATAAGAACTTGAATATCAGAAATGAGCAAAGTAGAAAAATCAATACATATCCATACATAATAAAGAACTATTTTACAAAATACTTACTTTGTAATTAAAACTTCAATGCCTTTTAATGCCCAGCTCTATAAAGTCACAGTAGAATACTATTCTTTGCTGCAGAGTTTAACATGACTGGAAAGAAGAGTATTAAGACATTACCTAGTGTATAATAAATTTCAGATTTTGAGGTCATTAACAATAGAGACACAATAGGTTCTCTACTTCCTACTTGAATTAAGAATCTATATCGGGGCTGCAGAGATGGACAAGCAGTTAGGGGCCTAGACATTTTTCCAAAGGACCTGAGTTAAATTCCCAAGACCCACATGGTGGTTCACAACCTCCAGGGGATCTGACTCCCTCTCCTGATCTTAAGGAGACCAGTTATGCACATGGTACATACACATATACATAAGAAAAACATGGGCACACATAAAATAAATAAATAATCTTTTAAAGATTTACACAGTTCCTAGTTAATGATGGATACAATCTCGGGCCTGACTCTGCAAGTTCATAACACAGAGGGACAAGAGTTCAGATACCCCTGCAGACAAGTCAGAACTACACATTGAGGGAAGTGAAGAATAATGCATATCTGTTTGGGGAGATTAGTTTGTGTTGTTACTCTGAGACTGCCAATGGAGTCAGACCCTGGTTTGGATGGCAGAATCTACTTTCAGGTAGGTGGAGTGGATCATAGAGTTTTCTTGAAGACTCAGAAGAAGATAGAGGAACACATATGTGGAATAAGGAAGAGCCTAAGGAGATGTAAGGCCTTTTCAATCAGGGAATGCAGAGAGAAGAGTGTGAGGTAATCATCTCTTCATAGATCAGTGCATCTTTCAGGTTTATTCCCCAATATTTAACTTCCAAGTTTTATTTTTTAATAAAACAGAAAAAGAAGATGCAATATCTGGCATTCAGTGTGTGTCCTCAGATCATACCAAAGCTGTGTGGAGTCACCACCACTGCAATGACAGCCAGCTGCAGTTTCTTTGTACTCCATGGGCAGCCACCCTCCACTGCTCACAGCAAGCAGCTTGGTCCCCTCCTATGCTGTGTATCAGGAGCACAGGTTTCTCCTACGGCTCACATTCTCTTCTTGAATGGTGTGTGAGTAACTACAGTGGCCTCCAGCCCAGGTGTGTAATTAGCATGGCTCAGGACACTCCACCATACCTGCCTCCCTGCCAGCACAGTAAAACACCATCATTGCAGCTGATTACTCATACACAGCTCCACCTACACTGTCAACATCAACAGGTCTATTGAGACACCAGGGAATTCTTAAAGGGCATATTAGGTTTCAAAACAAAAAAAAAAAAAAAAAAAAAAAGGAAAAATCTTTCCCATGTTAAGAATTGGAAATATCACAATTCAGGGAGTTAAGATTCTGTTTAGTGCTAATATGGATGGCTTACAAGTGGAAAAAAAAAATAAATAAAGGGATAAGCCACTTAGCTGGGACTGAGATAATGTTGATCATATTATTATCAGTTTGGTAATTCATATTTTATCCTTCAAAATTGTTTGATAACTGTTACAATTCTAAAA
Source organism: Peromyscus leucopus (assembly GCF_004664715.2). Lineage (NCBI taxonomy): Eukaryota > Metazoa > Chordata > Mammalia > Rodentia > Cricetidae > Peromyscus > Peromyscus leucopus. The sequence goes on along the minus strand of NC_051065.1, from coordinate 77,846,858 downwards.
ATTTGACTCATAAGATAAAAGCCTTGGAGAATCTTACTATTGATAAAATGCAAATTTCAGAAACACTTAAGACTGATATGATACAAGCCTTAGAAAGAAATAATAATGAAAATAAGAAAATCATTTATATACAGACAGAGGAATTTAGAGCTGAACCTACCACACCATTTTATTATGAAATTGAAAAGAAACACCCTAAGGTTATTAGAAATCCAGCCTTAGCTTATCCAGTTATTATACAAGAATGATCACCAGATAATATACATGACCAAGGCTATGTGGAAGTTGACTCTAATCCTATAGAAGTTTTAGATTTGAAGAGATTTAAAGAAGCAGTCATTCCACAGGGAACATACCTAAACATAATAAAGGCAATTTACAGCAAGCCAACAGCCAACATCAAATTAAATGGAGAGAAACTCAAAGCAATTCCACTAAAATCAGGAACGAGGCAAGGCTGTCCACTCTCCCCATACTTATTCAATATAGTACTTGAAGTTCTAGTCAGAGCAAAAAGACAACATAAGGAGATTAAGAGGATACAAATTGGAAAGGAAGAAGTCAAGCTTTCCCTATTTACAGATGACATGGTAGTATACTTGAGTGACCCCAAAGATTCCACCCAGGAACTGAAAAGGCTTATAAACACCTTCAGCAGAATAGCAGGATACAAGATCAACTCAAAAAAATCAGTAGCCCTCCTATATACAATGGACAAAGAAGCTGAGAAGACAATAGAGATACATCACCCTTTACAATAGCCACAAATGACATAAAATACCTTGGGGTAACACTAACCAAGTAAGTGAAGGACATATATGACAAGAACTTTAAGTCTCTGAAAAAAGAAATTGAAGAAGATGTCAGAAAATGGAAAGATCTACCATGCTCATGGATAGGCAGGGTTAACATAGTAAAAATGGCAATCTTACCAAAAGCAATCTACAGATTCAATGCAATCCCATCAAAATACCAACACAATTCTTCACAGACCTGGTAAGAATAATACTCAACTTCATATGGAAAAACAAAAAACCCAGGATAGCCAAAAGAATCCTGTACAATAAAACAACCTCTGGAGGCATCACAATCCCTGACTTCAAGCTCTACTATAGAGCTACAGTAATAAAAACAGCTTGGTATTGGCATAAAAACCGACATGTGACCAATGGAATCGAATTGAAGACCCTGACATTAACCCACACACCTATGGACATATAATTTTTGACAAAGAAGCCAAAAGTGTACAATGGAAAAAAGAAAGCATCTTCAACAAATGGTGCTGGCATAACTGGATATCAACGTGTAGAAAGCTGCAAATAGATCCATATCTGTCACTGTGCACAAAACTTAAGTCCAAGTGGATCAAGAACCTCAACATAAATCCAGCTACTCTGATCCTGCTAGAAGAGAAAGTAGGAAGTAGTATTGAACGCATTGGCATAGGAGATCACTTCCTAAATATAACACCAGTAGCACAGACACTGAGACAATCAATCAATCAATCTCTTGAAACTGAGAAGCTTTTGTAGAGCAAAGGATACGGTCAACAAGGCAAAGCGACAGCCTACAGAATGGGAAAAGATCTTTACCAATTCCACATGTGACAGAGGACTGATATCCAGAATATATAAGGAACTCAAGAAATTAGACATCAAAACGACCAACAGTCCAATTGAGAAATGGGCTTTAGAACTAAACAGAGAATTCTCAACAGAGGAATCCCAAATGGCTGAAAGACATTTAAGGAATTGCTCAACATCCCTAATCATCAGGGAAATGCAAATCAAAACAACTCTGAGTTACCACCTTATAGCCTGTCAGAATGGCTAAGATCAAAAACACTGAAGACACTTTATGCTGGAGAGGATGTGGAACTAGGGGAACTCTCCTCCACTGCTGGTGGAAATGCAAGCTTGTACAACCACTTTGGAAATCAATATGGCGCTTTCTTAGAAAATTGGGAATCAATCTCCCCCAAGATCCAGCTATACCACTCCTGGGCATATACCCAAGAAATGCTCAATCATACCACAAGAGCACTTGCTCAGCTATGTTCATATCAGCATTGTTGTAATAGCCAAAACCTGGAAACAACCTAGATGCCCTTCAACTGAAGAATGGATAAATAAATTGTGGCACATATACACAATGGAATACTACTCAGCAGAGAAAAACAATGACATCATGAGGTTTGCAGGCAAATGGATGGATCTAGAAAAAATCATCCTGAGTGAGGTAACCCAGACTCAGAAAGACAAATATGGTATGTACTCACTCATAGGAAGATGCTAGATGTGGAACAAGGATGACTGGACTGCTACTCACATCACCAGTGAGGCTATCTGGAAAACGGACCCAAGAAAGAACACGGAGAAATGGATGAGATCTACATGAACAGCCTGGACATGAGTGGGAGCAATGAAGGGCAAGGTCAAGGGTAAGAGAGTGGGAGATCCTAGCTGGATCAAGAAAAGAGAGGGAGAACAAGGAATAGGAGACCATGGTAAATGAAGACCACATGAGAAAAGGAAGAAACAAAGAGCTAAAGAGGCCCACAGAAATCCACAAAGATACCCCCACAAAAGACTGCTGGCAATGGTCGAGAGACAGCCGGGACTGACCTACTCTGGTGATGGGATGGCCAAACACCCTAATAGTTGTGCCAGAAACCCCATCCAAGGACTGAGGAATCTGGATGCAGACATCCACGGCTAGGCCCCTGGTGGAGTGCTGGGAGTCTAATTAGTGAGAAAGAGGAGGGTGTATATGAGCGAGAATTGTTGAAACCAAGGTTGGATAAAGCACAGGGACAAATAACCAAATGAATGGAAACACATGAACTATGAACCAAAGGCTGAGGGGCCCCCAACTGGATCAGGCCCTCTGAATAGGTGAGACAGTGATTGTCTTGATCTGTTTGGGAGGCATCTAGGCAGTGGTACTAGGTCCTGGGCTCATTGCATGAGTTAGCTGTTTGAAACCTGGGACTTATGCAGGGACGCTTGGCTCAATCTGGGAGGAGGGACTGGACCTGCCTGGACTGAGTCTATCAGGTCGATCCCAGTCCTCAGGGGAGACCTTGATCTGCAGGAGGTGGGAATGGGGGGTGGGCTGGGGGGAAGGGGAGGGGGGCAGGAAGGGAGAGAACAAGGGAATCTGTGGCTATTATGTAGAACTGAATAGTATTGTAAAATTTAAAAAAAGGAAGAAGAAGCAGTCATTCCATATTATATGCATTCACCTTGTGAGAAACAAATGTTAAATTCATGGGCAATTCAGAACAAAACTATCTCACAAGCCTGGAAAGATTTTGCTGTAGCAATATTGGAAGATGGACTTGCATTACAATGGAAAACATGGTGAAAAGAGGAAGCTAGGGTCATAGAACAATGATGTAGGGCTTAACGTATAGAAATTTCCCAAGGTCAGTTTCTCAGTGAAGGCTAGTATGCTGATCTGCACAGAAAGTTTAGATTTGATGATCACACCTTGGAGCTATGTCGTATAGCAGCTTTAAGTGCTTGGGACAGAGTTGAAGAATTAAAAAAAAAAAATGACTGAGTCATTTACTAAAATTATACAAGGCCCAAAAGAAGCCTTCACTGATTTTTTTTTTTTACAAATATTGATTTCAACTGTAAATAGAATGATATTAGATCCAGAAGTTAAACAAATATTAATGAATGTTGCTTTTGAAAATACTAACACAAGCCAAGCAGTGGTGGTGCACGCCTTTAATCCCAGCATTCAGGAGGCAGAGACAGGAAGATCTCTGTGAGTTTGAGGCTAGCCTGGTCTACAGAGTGAGATCCAGGAAAGGCATCAAAACTACACAGAGTCGCCGGGCGGTGGTGGCGCACGCCTTTAATCCCAGCACTCGGGAGGCAGAGCCAGGCAGATCTCTGTGAGTTCGAGGCAGCCTGGGCTACAAGTGAGTTCCAAGAAAGGCGCAAAGCTACACAAGAGAAACCCTGTCTCGAAAAACCAAAAAAAAAAAAAAAACTACACAGAGAAACCCTGTCTCGACAAACAAACAAACAAGCAAACAAACAAAAAATGCTAACATAAAATGCAAAAGGGTGATTAGATCTTAAAGGCAAGGTTAACACCAATAAATGAATGGATTAGAAATATGGCTGATTGCAGGGTGGTGATGGCACACACCTTTAATCCCAGCACTCGGGAGGCAGAGCCAGGTGGATCTTTGTGAGTTTGAGGCCAGCCTGGTCTACAGAGTGAGATCCAGGAAAGGCAAAAAGCTACACAGAGAAACTCTGTCTTGAAATACAAAAAAAAAAAAAAGAAAGAAAGAAAAAAATACAGCTGATATTGTGTCTCACAGTTATGATGCTCTTTGGCAGGAGAAGTAATTTCTAGAAATTTTAAGAAAAATCAAAATGTCAGATATTTTAATTGTCGTAAATAAGGACATTTTAAAAGGGATTATAGGCAACATGTTTCTAGAAACAATGTTTATCCTAGAGATAATCCAAACAGAAGGCCCCAGACCAATATGCAGAAAGTGTGGCAAAGGCCAGCAGTCGAATATGAATGCAAATCAACAAGGGACAGGCAAGATAACCCTTTGCTATTGGAACAAGTTTGGCTCAATCATCCCCTGCTATCATTGGAGAAACTTATCTACAGAGAAATTAAAATTAATACATGTTGCTAAAAACCACACTGCCCTGGATGTGACCAAGACAGAAAAACTTCTGTAGATACAACAAAACTTTCAGAAGAGACCAGAAAAAAAGCACTTTGGCAAACTGCTATAGATAATCAGATTCCAAAGTCAAAAAATACATGTAAATGACATTGAAATTGAGGGTTTGGCAGACACATGTGCAGATGTAACAATAAACTTTTTGTCATGATATTACTTGTCATATGGAGTACTTACTAATTCTAGAATCATGCTTTATCTAGCTTCCTGATCATGATTTTGGGCATGAGACTGTAGAAGGTAGTAGGGAATTAAGCTTGTGTACCTTGGATATATTTAATAGATTGTGGTCCTTTAACCTCTCTGAGATCTGCTGCATATGGCATTTAAAATGTTTAAGCTTTCTGCAGTGAAACATGACCATTCCTAAAAGTGACCTTTGAAATCTTCAAATGGATGATGGGTCCCCACACTGACAACTCCATTTGGATTGTGGTAATGCCAATAAGCTGAAAAACACCACCCAAAGATCAGCTTTGAACTACAAACTGCTTTGGACCATCTCAAGGTGGTTAGATAAGATGGCCCAGCATCATAGACTATTCCAAATGGAACTTTAGATAAATCTTGCACTTTCCTATCACACTGAGACTGGACAACAGCTAGCTCTCCCAGGACTTGATCTTTATGTCAATCTTTCAGGGTCTCCTAAAGATGCCATTATCCCCAGAAAACAGGAAGTAGTTTTAAGAACACAATGTCCACATTCTCAGTAGGTGGGGTAGATGGTTTTTGTCACTCAGTGGATGTTTACCATCATTTAAGGGGACTGGTTACAAGCTGTTATTAGTCCTGATCAGGGAGGAAACTAAGCAAAGATTATATTTGGGGATTTTGTTCTGAAAAGAAAAAGGGGTATATAGAAATGACAGGATAAAAGGGTAGATTATTGAATCTACTTCCAAACTAAAAAAGCAACAACTAATCTCAAATAGTTTACATTGGTATGGATCTTTGTATATTGATATGAATATAACATTATTTATATTATACTGTATATATGTTTCTACTCTTATTTAAGATATTTTTGTATATTAATATAAATTTAAGGTTATTTTTGTTATACTGTATGTATGTTTCTATTCTTGTTTAAGGTATTTTTCCTTTAGAGCTCATTTTAAAATATAAAGTTCTAGTCCTTTTAAGCTCTTAAGGGTAATAAAGATAGACTAATAGTCTATAATAATCAAACATATAGTCATGTTAGGTATGTTTTCAAGATGAAACAGAGATATATTTTAAATAGATAGATGGTCTTTAAACACTCCAGAGACCTACAGAATATGGCATTTAAAATGTTTCAATAACATAAGACTTTTCATAACAGTAAGACATGGCTGTTCCTGGCAGCACCAATTGACTTCAATAGATAGATAGATAGATAGATAGATAGATAGATAGATAGATAGATAGATAGATGATAGATAGATAGACAGATAGATAGATAGATAGATAAATAAATGAAATCATAGACATTGAAGTATCTCCAAATGGAGTTTGCTTTCATTTGTGGCAAAGTTAGCCACTGGGGAAAGAAACTGACCTTGCCTTCAATGCTAACAATATGCTGTCCAAAGGACACTAAAGAAGCAATTGCTGAACTTGGCCAAGAGAAGATAGGACAGTCCTTCAAAATTCCTGCTTCACAGAAATGTCTGTCATAAATTCTAGGTCTGTAAGCCGAAGATGCATGCCCCAGTGTTGCAGGGACAACCAGCTATTTCTGATATTTCTATAGTTTTGAAAGTTGCTTGCTGTTCACTTCCTGTTTACTCAGGTAGTGCTATATTCCTCTCAAGTCTTTGATTGGGTTAAAGACTAGATAGTTATAGTTACAAATTTCCTTAGTTATGGTAGAAAGTAAATTAAGTATAAAACTTTGGACTCACCAAGAAAGGATAGATGATGGAGTACTTTCTCTGAATTTGCCAAATACAAATTGACTGGACACTGTGAATGTTATTCTTACTTAATAATTGCTTATTGTTTATAGTTTCATTTTGTTGGAATTAATTTCATTTTTATTTAGACAACACCTGATAATTGTTCTTATTGGATATAGCTTTACTATGTTAGAGTTAAAACTTTTTTTTAATTAGAGGAAAATGTTGTAGGAGATTTGTTTGTGTTTTCCCCCAAGACTGCCAATGGAGTCAGACCCTAGTTTGGAGGAGAGAGTCCACATTCATCTGGCTGGAATGGACCATAGAGTTTTCTGGCCACCTCAGAAGAAGATAGAGGGATACACGGAAGGAATAATGAGAGCCCTAAAGAGATGTGCAGCCTTTTTGATTGGGGCAGGTTGAGAAAAGGATGAGGTGATCATTTCTCTGTCACTTGGTGAATCTCTCAGGTTTATTCACTAATATTTAACTCCCAAGTTTTATTTTTTAATCAAACAATAAAAGAAGTTGCAATACATCTCAGCATCTCAGCTAACTAACAGGACATGTCATTCACTTTTCCTTAAAAGCAGTAAGTGAAGCTTAGAAAGAGGCTAGGATTTTCTTGAAAACAAATTCTTCAAAATTATGGGTTTCCCTAATCCCATTGAAGTTAAAGCCTCAGGTGCACAACTGGAAAGAGGCTCAAAGGCTCCATACTACTTTGAAGTTTGCAAATAAGAGAACCCTAGTGGGAATGCTTGCAGTAACACCATGCCTCAGGCATTCTTTAAAACTATTTCTTCACAGTACCTCACTGCTAGTAATCATTTCAATAACCCTGTAAGAGAGAATCTATTTTGAACTTCACACTACTCTTAACGAAATGGAGGTTCATAGATGCCAATTAGAATCCTCCATATTTTTTCCTATAGGTTTGTTTATATTCTTTCATCTTTGCTTGTGAACATGTGTACATGAGCACCCATGCAAATGTATGTACATGCTTTCGTAGCCAGAGAGGAACCTCAGGTATTATCCTCAGGAACAACATTCACTTCCTTTGAGAAAAAAAACTCTCACTGAACCTGAAGATTGTCAGAAAAAACACACCTCAGGGCTCTTCCTGTCCCTGCCTCACTGGTGCTGCTAGTTTAGATAAACATGCACCTCTGTTTCCAGTATTTTTTGTGGGTTCTGGGGACAAAATTCAAGTTCTTCATGTGTATGAGGCAAGCACTGTACTGACTGATCTATCTGTCTGAGCCCCAATCCTCCATACTTTTGTTGGTCACCTTTCTACTGGAACTGAGATAAAGAATATTTCATCACACTTGTCTGTATTTTTCTCATTTGGATATTAAAGCTCATTTGCTTCCTCAAAGGCTATACCCTGCACAGAGGAAGGCTTTCTCTAAACTAAGTAGCCTCTTTTCCTAGACCTTGTACCCATACAGTGATTTAAAAGATAATGGACCCCTTAGGCTCATATATTTGACATTTAGTCTGTAGTTGGTATAACAGTTTGGAAAGGACTAGGGGGCATCGCCTTGTTGGAGAAGTTATGTGACAGAGGACAGGCTTAGATCTTAAAATCCCAAGCCATTGTCAGGTAGGTCTCTCTGCCTCATACTTGTAGATCAAGATGTAATTCTCAAGCTATTTCTATAGTGCCATGCCTGCCTGTCTTCTGTCATGCTCCCCATCATGATGGTCTCAGACTTTAACCTTCTTGAACCATGACACCCCGATTAAACACTTTCTTTTATAAGTTGTCTTAGCCATGGTGTTTGATCCAAGCATTAGATAAGTAATATAAGTAACCCACCTTCCCATAGACAGTGGTTTTCAACCTTCCTAATGCTATGGCCCTTTAATACAGTTCCTCATGTCATGGTGACTGGAACCATAAAATTATTTTCATTGCTACTTCATAACTAATTTGGTTAACATTACAATTCATAATGTAATTATCTGTGTTTTCTGGTGGTCTTGGGATACCCCTGTGAAAGAGTCATTTGACCCCCGTAAAGAGGTCATGAACTGGGACAGTAAGCCTGTCTATCTTCAGGAGGCCTGACACTATTTTCAGTGTTTAGTTCTTCCTTCTAGGTTTGATTGTTTCTGTCTGCATAATACAGTCATCCACCTTTCCTCTACACTACTGATCTGCAAACTCTAGTCCTCCAATAATTGGCACAGCCAGAATTGTAAGATATAGAATATATACACATGGAGTGCCACATTACAAAATATAACTCTTTTAGTATTGCTTATATGTATAAAAATATATTTCTAGTTATGTGAACCATGAGTCACATTTTATAATCTATTACTGATTATGAGTAGTATTTCTAAAAATGTACACATACTGTTTCACCTAATTGGATTTATTTAATATTTCTAGTTTATCCTTGACACTCTTTTTAAACTTATTTTTCATTATTTAAGTTTATGGACCTTATGCCTGTATGTTTGTCTGTATTATATAAAAACCATATGCATGCCTGATGCTTATGGATGCTAGAAAAGATAACTAGACCCACAGATACTGGAGCTGAAGACAGTCAGGCACAGATACCCACCATGTGTGCTGGGTCTTCAGGAAAAGTAGCCAGTGCTCTGAACTACTGAGCTACCTCTCCAGCCACATTTTATTTATTTTAAATCACACTCTTTTGTTCTGTTAACTCTAACATCATTAATATCTTCAGATTTTTTTTAGAACCAGGTAAGACAAAAAATAAGTAAATGATTCAAGCAAGACATGAAGAAATAAAGAGAAGTATATTATGAGTATTTGTGAGGGATTGTTCCAGAACTACTATGGATACCAAAGATCCTTATGCTGAATCCCATAAAAACTTGTGTACATTTTGCCTATAACCTAAACATATCCTCCCGTATAACAATGTTTAGTTGACTTACTATATTTAATATACCATAAATAGTTGCTATACTGCACTTTAGGCAAAAATTATGAGTAAAACAAATCTTCTGGTATGTTTTCAGTACATTTGCACAATTTTCTTCTTAGTATTTTACTCTGTTGTTGAATCCAATAGTATAATATCTGCAGCAGAATCCATGGCTCTGGAGATCTGACTTTATTTTGGAAAGGCACAGGATTATCATTGTTTAATATGTTTGTTCATGTAGTAAATACTTACAGAGAATATGTGCTATGGCTGTCAATATCCAGTGCACTGTTCAGTAAATGATCCTAGGCTTCTCTTACAAACCACATGTGTGTGAGTAGATAAATAATTTTAATCTGTGAAGATGCAGAGAACAAAGCAGAAGTTAGTGATGGAGTATAATAATAAAGGGGAGCCCACTCCTCTAGACTCACAGCCTGGTCTCAGCAACTCTCTGAAACTGTGGAAGAAGAACACATGACACTTTCAGTTGTGCATAGCTCATGCTTCTGAAGTCAGCACTACATTTCTGTACTGCCAAATTCGGCAGTCAGCGAGGGATGGAGCTTTGCCCCTTGAGCCACGTTAGCATCAGTTTTGGTTTGCAGCTGCAATTTTCTAGGAGCAAAATCTCTTCGTGCGTTTTCCTTTCACAAGTTGGAGGCTTAGCTGGGTGGGGTCTTGCCCTACCTTGAGAGCACCCTTCCCTTTGTTTCAGGCCTCTCATAGCAGGCCTCTCCTTAACAGTGCTTATCACCATAATATGTGGAGCCTATCTTCCAGCACATGCTTTGGCTATAACATCACTTTTTCTAGTTCTCTCTTACTCTTCAAACTGTACATTGTTTTTTTTTTTTTTTGACCTACCTACTAGTTTTTATTACAGATCTGCATAAGCATTATAAATAATAAGCATGCCACTGACTCAATATTATGAAGTTTTAAAATCTACTCTACTAGACAAATTAGTCCAAGGGATGGAGAGATGGCTTAGCAAGTAAGAGGACTTGTTGGCCTTGCAGAGGACCCAGTTTATAATCTCACCCTACTTTCAGTTTCCTCTCTCTGCTCTATGTTTGCAGTTAAAAATGTCATTGCTCAACCTCCTTCTGTTGCCACAATTTTTGACTGTTGCCTCCATAACTGTCTGCTGCCTCCATAACTGTCTGCTGCTGCTCCTCCTTGTCCTGGTGGACTCTTATCTTTCTGGAGCCATAAACCAAAACAAGCTCTTCCATTTATAAGTTGCTATGGTTATAGTATTTTACCATAGCAAGACTAAAGTAACCACTAATTGAAAATAGTAGAATTGTTGCTACAAAGAAACTGGACCATGTTGCTTTTTGAAAGACTGTGGAATTCTTAGGAACTCTGGACTAGAAAAATAGGTGAATGCTGAAGCAGAATATAGTGCGCCATTCTACTAGGAATCTGGACTAGGACAAAAGGACTGTGGAGGCCCAACTCAAGAGAATTAAAATGAAGGGAAGAACTGTAAGAGCAACCAGACTAGAGACTGTTACTGTGATATTTTTTCAAAAATGACAAAAAAAAAGAACTAAAGGAAAGAAGGGAGAGAGAGAGGGAGGGAGGGAAGGAAGGCAAGAAGAAAGGGAGGGAGAAAGCGAGAGCAAGAGAGAGAGAGAGAGAGAGAGAGAGAGAGAGAGAGAGAGAGAGAGAGAGAACAGAAAAGACACTGCTTTATGTTCTTGTTCTATGAACTTGCCTGAGGCTAAATTTAAAAATAAAGCACTACTTTTATATTTTTTAGATTTATTATTTTTATTGTATGTGAATGAATGCTTTTCCTACATACATATAACTGCATATATGTGCATACCTAGTGTCCACAGAGCTCAGAAGATTGTAACAGATTCTCTGGAACTGGAGGTACATGTATGTATGGTTCTGAGCAACCATGTGGGAACTAGGAACTGAACATAATAAATCATGAAACTGAATGTCTAGTTTTTAAGTTATACAGAAAATAAAGTCTGAAAAGTTTTACAATGGAAGCAGAGAGACAGGTATTGCTACCTTACCTTGACAAAGAGAACCACAGTATCACTGTAGATTTTATTCTAGCAGCAAAAGGTAGAGTTTGTCCTAGAACTTTACTGAAGCATCGCAGAATAAACTAGGAGGGCATATTGAAGCTCAGTTTTGTTTGGGAATACAGTAACTATAGCAGGAAAGAGTTTGCCTCAGTTATCCAGAGCCCCTAGAGCAGAGTCAAGAAAACTCCACACACAGGAGGAGCTGGGAGTCGACAAGAGAATAATGAGACCACACCATTGAAAACAAAATCAACAAGGAGCACAGCTAGAGGAAAAAGCAGTGAATCTTCCAAAGAGACCAAAGATACAGAAGTAACATTAGGCTTGTGATTCTATTACATGATATAACACCTAGCTCCCACCGCCACCAGCTCCATCCTCCTGCTCCCAACTGCTGCTTATCTATACCATACACTAGGTAAATGTAGCAGACCAACACTGCCCCACCTTATCTATCTATCTATCTATCTATCTATCTATCTATCTATCTATCTATCTATCTATCTTCTATCTATCTATCTATCATCTATCTATTATCTATCTACCTATTTATCTATTATCCGTCTATCTATCATCTGTCAATCTTTCTATTTATCTATCCATCTATTTATCTATCATCTATCATCTTTCAATCTTTCTATCTATCTATCTATCTCTCTATCTACTTCTCTATCTACCTATCTATCATCTATCTATCTATCTATCTATCTATCTATCTATCTATCTGTCTATCATCTATCTATCTACCTACCTAATCTACCATCTGTCTCTATCTATCTATAATCTATCATCTCTATTTATATCTATCTATCTATCTATCTATCTATCATCATCTATCTATCTATATTTCTATGGTTTATCTCTTCTTCTTTCTTTCTGTTTTACTTTCTCTCTTTTCCAGTAGCCATCTGTCTTACTTTTATATATCCCACAGTCCAGAGGCTGACCTGGCTTACCATATCTTGGTACATATCTTTACTCCCCTTTTTAATCTACCACTGACCAGATTTGTAGTTGGATGTTTTTCTGACCTGCAGCCACTCTCAAATAATCATTCAGAAGCTTATATTACTTATAAATGCTCAGGCTTGTTACTAGCTATTTCTTACACTTAAATTAACCCATATTTCTAACTAACCTCTGCCATGTGGCTCATGGCTTATTACCTCATTTTCGACATTTCCTTCTCCCTCAATGGCTGGCTGACATCTCCCTTGATTTTTTTCCTCTGAGAGTCTTCTGTGTCTGGCTGTGCCAGTTATAATTCCTGTCTGGCTATCAGCCTGTCAGCTTTTTATTAACCAATGAGAGTAGTGCATATTTACAGTGCACAGAAGGATTATTCCATAGCAATTCCCTTTTTTCTAATTAAAAAGGAAGTTTTTTTTAAACATAGTAAGACTATATATATGAAATAAAACAGTTATTAAGCACGAATTATGGTTACAATTTCTAGTCCATTTGTATTTGACAAAATTATAGAAAATATTTTATTATCTACCTTATCTCTGTGAGTCTAAAGTTTTACACCTAATTTGCTTTCTATCATAACTAAAGAAAATTATAAGTTTAACTATTTAGTCTTTAACTCCATCAAAGACCCCAGAAAGATGAAATATTACCTAATGACAGGGACATCAAACTTCCTGATCAGTCACCCAAAGTTTCTCTGTAATGTTGGGGCATTCAGCTCTGGCCTACAGACCTAGCATATCTGACAGACATTTCTCAGAAGCAAGAAATTTTGAAGGACTGTCCTACTTTATCTTGACAAAGTTTTGTAGTCATTTTATTTTGTATCTTGCTGGTCCATTTTGGACAGTCACTATCAGCAATTGAAGCAAGGGCAGTTTCTTTCCCCACATAGCTAGATTTTCCATAAAGAAAACAAATTCCATATGGAGTTTCTTCAATATCTATCATCCTCTTTGTAGTAGATTGTTACTGCCAGGAGCAGATATACCTCACCATCATGAAAAGCCTTAGGTTGTTAAATATATTAAATGCCATATTCTTTAGGTCTTTGAAGTGTTTGAAATTCATTTATTTATCTAAATATATCTGTGTATGACCTTGAAAACATACCTAGCATGACTATAAGTTTGACTATTATAGATGACTATTAATTTGTACTTTTAATTATACATTACATTTTAAAATGAGCTGTATAAATATAATACCTTAAACAAAAGTAGAAATATACATACAGTATACAAAATTAACTTTAGATTTGTATCTATAAACCAAAATCCATACCAATGTAAAATATATAAGATTAATAATTGTTTATGAATTAAAGTAGATTCAATAATCTACCCTTTAATCTCATCATTTCTTTATCCTCTCTTTTTCTTTTCAGTAAGAGATCCTTGAATATAATCCTCCTCAATTAGCTTTTTTTTCTGAACACTATCCATAACAATTTATAACTAATCCCCCTAAAATGACAATAAATACCCATAACCCAGTTTTTGGGGGGATGTGGGTATAGTTTTCTAGACTACATTCTGTTGATTGGGCCAAAGGAAATCTTTAGGCAACTTTGAGAAAATGCAGCATATGGTCAAGTTCTGATGGGAGTAATCTGTGAGACTGGATCATCTTAGTAAGCAGTCTTGAAGCTGTTCTGAATGCAGAATTTTGAGGAGACTGTAGTAGAGGCATTTTGAAATGCTGGATTACCTAAGCCATCCATTTTCATTGGTGTTTGATCCCCTTCCTCTGAAAATGCAAAAATTTTTAATGGTAATATACAAGTATGGAATATGAGGTGCATACAAAGTATATTAAAGATTTTTTTGTTGTTTTATGTTTGAGCAGGTAAAATATGCATCATACATCTTATAGTTCTTTTAGGTTTATTTTTTTATGTCTGCAGCCAGGATTTTAGGGTGTTTTCTTTGAGCAAACTTGATCATCTTTACCTTTGAATGAATCTCACAGCCTTTTACTCTCTAAGGACTTTATCTTACTATTTTTAAACTATTTTTATACCCCTTCTCTTTGTCTTCCAAGCCCATGTGCAATTTTAAACACACTGTAAAACATTTAGAGTTTTTTTTCAATTGTATCTGTCTTTATTGCATATCTGTGACCTTTTCTGTTTGTATGAGCAAAACCCCTAAACCTACCATGTGCTAATAGCATAAGCCTACACACAGCAGCTGGAAGAAGCCTCTGTACTGTGGCCCATGTGAGAGGCTGTGGGAACCTGACGAGCTGCTTAGCTGGTGATGGCTGGTGCTCAGTTCCATCTTGTCTGTGCTGTATCTGGCATTATACTCTGGCTTCATTTTTGTGTTTAGAACCTTTTTAAAAGCTTCTTTGTGTTTTATGAGGAAATTTCAGCTGCACATTGCTGTGGGATGTTCTGTACATTAAATGTGTTGCTCTGATTGGTTAATAAATCAAACACTGATTGGCCAGTAACCAGGCAGGAAGTATAGGCAAGACAAGGAGAGAAGAGAATTATGGGAAGTGGAAGGCTGAGGCAGAGAAACACTGCCAGCTGCCACCATCAGAAGATGTTAAGATACCTGTAAGCCACAAACCACGTGGCAACTTATAGAATAATAGATATGGGTTAATTTAAGATAGAAGAACTAGATAACAAGAAGCTCACCACAGCCATTCAGTTTATAAGAAATATAAGTCTCTGTATATTTACTTGGTTGGGTTTGAACAGCTGTGGGATTGGCAGGTGAGAGAGATTAGTCCTGACTCTGGGCCAGGCAGGACCAGGAAAACGCTAGCAAAAACACATTGGGTGCCATTTGTAGTTGTACATTTTTCTGTCCTGCAGCTGCTCTCAATCACTCAGAGGCTTAATATTGCTTATAAATGCTAAGTCGATAGCTCAGGCTTGTTACTAGCTAACTTGTTTTGTTTCTTTGATTGAGACAGGCTTTCTCTGTGCAGTTTTGGTACCTGTACTGAATCTTGCTCTGTAGACCAGGCTGGCCTCGAACTCACAGAGATCCACCTGGCTCTTCCTCATAAGTGCTAGGATTAAAGGCATGCACCACCACCACCTGGCTAGCTAACTTTTACACTTAAATTAACCCATATTTCTTATTTACCTTTGCCATATGGCTCACAGCTTGTTACCTCATTTTGCACATATCCTATTCCCTTGGCAGCTGGCTGGAATCTTTCCTGAGTCCACCTTTTTTTCACCTAGAGTTCTCCGTGTCTGACTGTCCCACCTATACTTCCTGCTTGGCTATCAGCCTATCAGCTTTTGTTTAACCAGTGATACATATATATATATATATATATATATATATATATATATATGTATATATACATATATATGTATGTATATATGTATATATATATATTACAGTGTGCAAAAGGATTATGCCACAGAGAAGAACCTTTACATATCCACGCATTTTTCCCATTGCTTTAATTATTCACACTTATATATGTCCCTCCTCTCTACTTTCAATCTAACAATCTAATACCCATACACACTACTCTTAAGGTCCCTTTCTTCCCTAAACAAATCAGAACTTAGAAAGTCTCTGCTTTTTAATTGATACTATACTATCAAAGTGGTTGCATACTGGATAGAAACTATTTCTTCAGACAGCATTCAGCCCAAAGGGGCAGACTGCAGATAGAACCTCATGCCTAGAATACCAGTCTAACAGTTGAAACTATCACCACCACTTTACTAGAGCCTAGCTTCCCCTGAATAGAGCAAATACACTCACCAGAAAATGACAAGCAACCTGAATTAAAAGAACAAAAGTAACAAGTCTTAACCAATGACCTAAACTCAGACAGGAAAAAACCCCAAGTAACATGATAAACCAAGAGAACTTTTCTCACCCACAAGTTGTCAATTCCATAGTAATGATCCTAAATTCAAATTACTTAGATGAAATTCCAGATTCAGAATTCAAATGAATTATTATCAATATGGTAGAACAACCCAGAGAAGACTCACATCTTTTCCAGGAAAAGATGAATGGACAGCTGAATAAAATATAGAAGTCAATTTACAATAAGGAAAGAGAATTTATTAAAGACAGAAATACTAAAGAAATGCCAAATGGAAATTGTTATGGAAATGAAAAAAAAATAGTCTACAAAAAGCTCAGCAGAAACCCCAAATATAGGAATCGTTATATAGAAGGTAGAATATCATGAAGACAACAACAAATAAAGTTGGCAGTAGCCCCAGCTGTCTGGCCCACAACAAGGAACCACTATGGCTACAGCCCATGCTGCATGAAAAGAAATCTTAAAATTTCAATAAGGATGCTGAAGTGTAGCTATTCACAATTGATGGCTTCTGTCAGGGGTGTGGGTGGGGAATGACTTTTTTTTTTTTTTAAGGAGCTGGCCACTGGGAGTTTGACTATGCTCCAGTGAGTGTGTTGACAACATAAATTGGGCTTTCTTCTTCTTCTTCTTCTTCTTCTTCTTCTTCTTCTTCTTCTTCTTCTTCTTCTTCTTCTTCTTCTTCTTCTCCTTCTTCTCCTCCTCCTCCTCCTCCTCCTCCTCCTCCTCCTCCTTCTCCTTCTTCTTCTTCCCCTTCCCCTCCTCCTCCTTCTTATCCTTCTTTTTCTTTTTCTTTTGAGGGGAGGTCACAAGGGAGGGCAGACATGGAAGAACTGGGAGGTTGGTGTGATTGGGGTGCATGATATGAAATTCCTAAACAATCAGTAAATGACTATGTAATATTATGTAATAAAATATTACACAATAAAAAGAATATCATGAAGACAATATAGACGAACTGGATCATTTGACCAAGGCCAATGATACACTCTTAAAATGTATCAAGATAAAATTCAAGAACTTTGGTGTAACATGAATTGCTAAATGGTCTTATTAATAAAAATTCCAGAGCCAGGTATTGGGGTGAAAGCTGAAAGATCAGAGGGATAGAACAAGCCACAACCACAAGTTCTTGCCAATAGGAAATCCTGAGCCCCAAAGAGAGCTACTTCCTGTATACTCACACCTATATACCTTTCTGTGCCTTGCCATCTTACTTCCTCTCTCCACCTAGCTACATCACTTCCTCTTTCTGCCCAGCTCCATCACTTCCTGTCTTTTTGTATAGACCTCCAGACCTCTATGGTTAACTAGTGCTGGGATTAAAGGTGTGTGCCACCACACCCATCTCTGCTCCCAGTGTGGCCTTGAACTCACAGAGATCCAAATGAATCTCTGCCTCCTGAATGCTAGGATTAAAGGTGTGTGCTACCATTGCCTGACCTCTACGTTTAATATAGTGGCTGGCTTTTCCCTCTGAATCCCAGGCAAGCTTTATTATTATTTTATTTGCTAGGGCACAAATAAAATATCACCACACTTTGGGACATGTTGTATAGGCTCAACCTACCAATACAGGTCTAGGAGGAAAAAAAATTGATGTAATGGCATAGAAAATATTTTAATAAAACTGTAAAAGAAAATTTCTCAAAGCTAAGAAAACAGAATCCTATCCAGATATAGGAGACATATAAAACACCAAGCAGACAGGATCAGAAAATAAATTCCTAGATTATCTTATAATTACAACAGTAATTATATAAAACAAGGAAAGAGTACTGCAATCTGCAAAAGAGAAGAGTCAAGTGACATACAACAGTAAGTACATAAGAACAACTGCTGACTTTTCATTCCAAACCATAAAAGTAAGAAGGGCTTGGACTTAAGTCTTTCAAACTAAGAATGATCCTAGGTGTCCATCAACTGATGAATGATGGATAACAAAAATGTTCCTATATACTATTCAGCTGTAAAGAAAAGTAAATTTGTAAAGGAAAGGATGGAACCGCCTGAGGCAACTAAGGTCCAGAAAGACAAATGTCACATTTTCTTGCTTACATGTGGAGTCTATCATGAGACTTTAGAGCTGAGTGTTTGACTTGGAGTCCCTGTAGACTCTAGGAAAGAAGAAAGGACCACTGGAGGGAGGGAGAAGACAGACCTTAGGCAAGGGGGGGGGGCGTAGAACACAGGTGACATAAAGGGAGAAAGGTGAATAATGGTGAGGGAGGTTCAAGTGGGCAAAGGGATGACCGAGGAACACAGATGAAGGGATAGAGAGAGAGGTAACTAATACTAGGACGTTAAACAAAGCCAGGCTAAACCCAACTATTTTTGCTTCATATATGTGTATTTCATTCATATGAGAAAGTTTAACTGGAGTTACCCTAAACAAATGACAAAACACCCAGAAGCCACAAGTTGCCAAATGTAAAGTCCTGGGCAAGGCATAGAATATCTTCTCCAAGACTGCTTACCAGGGTATTCTACAGATCCATAAATCAGTACAGACTATTGCCATTACTTTTGGTAGACCCCTATAATTTGGTGATAAGACTCTATTGCTGAAGGCACCATACATTACAGGACAAGGAGGAAAGTAAATTTTCTTTAATGGTGTAACCTCTGGTAAATCAGTCATGTTTCAGTGAATGACTCCAATCCCTTCCCATAAGTATATGCGCAGTGCAAATTAGACTCTGTAAGTTATAAAACACACACACACACACACACACACACACACACACACACACACGAGAGAGAGAGAGAGAGAGAGAGAAGAGAGAGAGAGAGAGAGAGAGAGAATACATAAATTGTGAGTGTTTTGAGTAAGGAGTCAATCTTGGAGAAGAAAGGGAGTCAAATAGGGAGTATATATGATCAAAATACATTATATGCGTGTAAGAAATTATTAGAATTTATAAAAGTATTCTATTAAAAGAACCTACTATATGCAATTAAAATATTAAATTAATTTTATTTTAATACTGATAAAGTACAGAAAAGCCAGGTGAGTCTGTAACTACAGATGTTGTTCTTTAATCTCTGTCTACTAAATGGGCAGCACTGCTGAACTCATGACCTCATGGAATCTAAGACTGCCTACACAAGTCTTACACAAGATCAAAGCAGTCAACGTTCCAGCACAGAGGGATGAATTGATCAGGAGCTCACAATGAATGAATTAAAAATGAAGGCTTTAATTTATACACTACACTTAAATGCAACTTTTTACACTTTATACATAAGTATTTCAGAAAAGTTTTTCCCTTTCAGTAGTGGGGGGAGGGGAACACACAACAACAACTCTTGAAAATTTGATGAAGATTTTAAAATTACCTTTCTCTTTCATCCTTACAACTGAAAATTTTCTAGGGTCTCTTATCTAAAATATTCCAGCAATCTTATAACAACTCACTGCTTCCAGCTTGCCTTTGAAGTGTCACTTCCCACAGTAAAATTTGTAAGACTGGTAGAATGCTTCTCTGCCAATGACAGTTTTTTATATATATACTTTATTTTGTTTTTTTATTTTACAATACTATTCAGTTCTACATAATAGCCACAGATTCCCTTGTTCTCTCCCTTCCTGCCCCCTCCCCTTCCCCCCAGCCCACCCCCCATTCCCACCTCCTCCAGATCAAGGTCTCCCCGAGGACTGGGATCAACCTGATAGACTCAGTCCAGGCAGGTCCAGTTCCCTCCTCCCAGATTGAGCCAAGTGTCCCTGCATAAGTCCCAGGTTTCAAACAGCCAACTCATGCAATGAGCCCAGGACCTGGTACCACTGCCTAGATGCCTCCCAAACAGATCAAGCCAATCGACTGTCTCACCTATTCAGAGGACCTGATCCAGTTGGGGCCCCTCAGCCTTTGGTTCATAGTTCATGTGTTTCCATTCATTTGGTTATTTGTCCGTGTGCTTTATCCAACCTTGGTTTCAACAATTCTCGCTCATATAAACCCTCCCCTTTCTCACTAATTAGACTCCCATCACTCCACCCGGGGCCTAGCCATGGATGTCTGCATCCAGATTCCTCAGTCCTTGGATGGGGTTTATGGCACAACCATTAGGGTGTTTGGCCATCCCATCACCAGAGTAGGTCAGTCCCGGCTGTCTCTCGACCATTGCCAGCAGTCTTTTGTTGGGGTATCTTTGTGGATTTCTGTGGGCCTCTTTAGCTCTTTGTTTCTTCCTTTTCTTATGTGGTCTTTATTTACCATGGTCTCTTACTCCTTGTTCTCCCTCTCTGTTCTTGATCCAGCTAGGAACTCCCGCTCTCCTGCCTACAGGTCAGGCCGACCTCACTTTCAGGATTCTAGCACCCCTTTGAGTTCCCTCTCAGCATTCATAAAGGCCTTGAGCCTTACCTCCCGTGGAAATGGCTCCCTCCTCTTTTCCTTCTTTTATCTACCTACATGGCAAACTGAATCTCAACTCATCCCTTACATACTTTCTTTCTTTTATTTTCTTTTTCTTTTTTTTTTTGGACTGGGAGCTCTTTTATTTATTATTTTCATGCCTGGCTTTTTATTGTGTAAATTTCCAAAATTAAAAGGAATAATGTTGATGAATGTTTTACAGCACAGCTTGAATACATATCACTGTGCTAATGTTGTTCTATGTGTCTGTGTATAGTGCTTCCTGGAGTATTTTAAAGCATAAAGAGATACATTTTTATCAGGTATGCATCTATAACAGATAAATATTTTAATAATTCCATACTTTTATTATATTATCGTATTTAATCCTACAATATCACTTTATACCTGGCTCATACTTAAAATTTCTCATGTGGTCTTACAACTGTTTTTAGTACTGGTCTATTTGAATCACTATCTAAATAAAGTCCACACATTACATTAGATTATGGATCTTAAATCTCTGCCTTACCTTTTAGAATATCATTGGTATGTAGAGAACCATCGGAACACCTTTTGGGTGGGCTGTTCATAGACTGTATTTAACTGGCTACTTCCTTTATGTGTTTTTCTTTGTAGTACAGAAATGTAGTGCATTTTGGAGAGTGGAGACAGCCTACATTTTAGGCAGGATTTATACTATTCTAAATTCTCTAGAACAGACAGCTTCTCTTCAAGGGTAATTCCATGTCCATCCAGAAGGAGGAGACAAGAGTTTATCCTTGCTATTTGTCAAGAAGCCTTTGGCCAGATAATAATCTTACAAGGTTTAGCCAGTTATATATTCATGAACTTCCATGAAGTTCAGAACCTACCCAGGCCAGAGATATGATTTAGATTCTATTCTTTTGACAAGGTAATCAAGAACCGAGTAGTCCGGGGTTTTAAAAAATGCTGATTATGAGGAAGGGGTCCATTCTCGATGAACTCTGTGCCTGCTAACACACAACTGACTATCTAGTATTCTCCCCTTAAGAGTTAAGAGCCTAAAATAGTTGTGGAATATTAGTTGAATATGGGTTACATTTGTTTATGCTGTGGAATATTTGTTTAATGCCTTACATCCCTTCTAAGTGTCATTCTCTCTGTGGAATTTTCCTTCATCTTTCCTCTTGAAGAGAACCTGTTTTTCTTGCTGGATGACAAATCCCCTGGAAGTTATAGGTAGGCTGTATATAACTCAGTTTGGTAGAGTAAATCCAGAAATTACCCATCATCCTTTAGAACAATCCATATCATAGGTCTTTGATGTACCTATTGCCAATCCTCACATGGGCATTGGAAAAATAATTCTAGGGTTGATGGCTCAGTGGTTAAGTGAGTCTAGAGGACCTATATTCAATACCAATCTCACAATATTAATTGGAAATAGTGCCAGGTACAGAATTTTCTAAATGATCACTTCTGTCTTTTAAATGTTTTGAGCCTGAATGATGAAACAATTATAAATAATTATACAGCTCACAAACTAGGCAGTATATTTATTTTTTCCCTTATATAAGGTCCTAGTTGGTTAAATGAGTAAAAAAAAATCATTTTAGAATAAATTCTTGTTTTCTAATGCCTTTCCCTGACACTTTTTATGTACATTAATTGTAAAAAAGAAAAATGGCAATGGTTTTCATCATGACCTACTCACATGTGAATATGTCCTTTGAACATATTCCTCTCTCTTTCATCCATCATGACCCCAATCCAGCCCACTGATCTCTCCCACTGTTAAATAGCTACTGTTAGAATATGTCTAAATTCATATCTTTTTAAAAATCTATAGTCCACATATGAGAGGAAGTGTGCAATGCTAGTCTTCTGAAGCTGTACTTCTTGGTTTGGCATGATGACCTGCAGTTCTGTCCATTTTCCTGCACATGGCATCATTCCACATTTGTTATGAAGTATCCTCCATGTTTTTACACCCCCCTTCACATTTGCTACCTGATAAACAGCTAGGCTGATTCCATAGCTTGGCTGCTGTGAACAACACCATAAACATGGATGTGCAGGTCCCTCTGTAGCATATTGACTCTGATTCCTTTCAGACTGGCAGAACAGGACCTTGTGATAGTTCTATCTTCAGTCTTTCGGGCATTTTTTGTGCTGATTTCCACAGTAGCTGGACTAATTTGCATTCTCAATAAGTGTGTAGATTCTGCAACCTCATCTTTCACCAGAAATTGATGACCTTTGTTTTCTTGGTGGCAGCCATTCTCATTGCTTGAGATTATGACTTTTGAAACTCAAAAACATTGAGCATTTTGCACATCCATGTTGGTCATTTGTACTTCTCTTTTGAGGAGAGATTACATTTTTGTCCAGTTATCAAGTGAGTTTTTTGGATTTTAAGTGTTTACATTTTATGTGTTTCCTATATTCTGATAGTAATGCCTTTTGTGTCATTATTAATTATGACACATATTAATCAATTCTGTGCCAGATGACTGGCTGGCAGAGGTTTCCTCCCATTCTGGCTGCTCATTTCACTCTTGTTACTCTGCTTCCTCCATTGTGCAGTTTTTTTGATTCCATATATCCCAACCTCTTGACCTTTTCCATTATCTCCTGAGCTACCAGAGTCCCATTTAGAAACCCACTATCTGCATCTATAGCCTCAAGTGTTTGCTCAATAGTTTTAAAGTTTCAGATCAAACATTAGCTTGAACTGTTTGAGAGGTCCCCAGGTTGTGGGACTGGGACCTGTCCTTAGTGTATGAGCTGCCTTTTTGGAGCCTGGGGCCTATGCTGGGACACTTCACTCAGGCTGGGTGAAGGGAGGAGGGGACTGGACCTGCCTCTACTGAATCTACCAGGCTGAGCTGAATCCCCAGGGGAGTCCTTGCCCTGGAGGAGATGGGAATGGGGAGTGGATTTGGGGGAGGGTGGCGGCAGGGGTCGGGAGGAGGGAGGACAAGGGAAACTGTGGCTGATATGTAAAATTAAATTAAATTATAAAAATTAATAATAATAATAATAATAATAATAATGACAAAAAAGGGTTTTCTTAATATAGTTTGAATTGATGTTTGTGAAAGATGATAGGGGCACCTGAAGCATAGTGACTTGTAGAGAAACTAACCCGGAGAAACACAAAGGAAAACTCAGTTCAGCCCATCTCAGACAGTGCTGGTTGAAACTTCTAGAGTGTTTGACACCAGACAGCTTATTGTAAACATATTTAAACACAGCACAATTTGGAAAAAAGTTTCTGGGTGTAAAACAATTCCCTGTGCATAAGGAGCCATAATTGTATTGAAACTCAACTCAAAGTACATGTGACTATGAAGATAGATTCGATAGTGTAAGGGTCTTTGATCTGGTGTGGTCTCTAACCAAAATAGCATAGAGGTCAGCAGGCTATAAAGCACATGTGACCTTCCCCCTAAGAATGGGTTCTTTTGACTGAGAAACAAGGCTAAAGATAAAGGTCTAGGAAGAAAAGTCTGATAAATATTCGGGGGGTGAGGGGGTTGTAAGGTATGGCTCTACAGATAGCCAAGGTCACCAGGTCATTAGCAGAAACCACTCCCAACCTTCTGGGTCGAAAACAGGTATTCATTTCTTTCTTTGAGGTGGCAACCCTGTATGCTTAATATTCCTTGTTTCTCTAGTGATCTGTGGGCACAAGGACCTTTGTGCTCCCAATATTTTTGCATGTGAACACCCAATTTTTCAGCCACCCCACATACTATGGGATGTTTTTGGTTCATTTTTAGGAAACAGTCAGTTGTAGCTAGTGGGTGTATTTCTGGGTTCTTTATTCATTGATCAACATGCCTATTTTTGTGACAATGCCATAATGGCTCTTCCACACCTTAAAGGATAATTTAAGCAGGTTCTATGATTCCTATAATATAGGATTTCTACTCAGAAATGCTCTGGCTATTTGGAGTCGTGGTTCCACATGGATTTGGGAACTTTTTTCTATTTCTGTAAAAAACAGTCATTGGACTTTTGATGATTATCCAGCATTTTAAACTTATTTTTATTTCTCATATTTGGAAAGCAGTCCTGCCTGTGTGCTTGAGTTCCAATAACACTGGTTTGAAGGCCTCAGTGAGCTCTGTTTGTTCTTACAGGATTATTTGCTGTGCTGTAACTCAAATGCCTCTTTGACATCTTCACTTTTGTTGGTGGCAGCCACCTTTCTGGAGCTATGTCTTAATTTTCTTAGAGAATCAGAATATGTGCAACACTAGTGCTCTCCATATTCCTCATCTCTCTGCAGCAATGATATGATGGTGACCATTGCCCTGTGATAGAAATTGGAAAACACTTGTAGAGGTAATCTCTTGGCAAGCAAGATAAGCTATTCTTATGAATCCTTTGCAAAAGTATGAAATGCAAGATTATCTGTATTTTTATATTGTAGAATGCAGTATATTGATCTGTCCAATATTTAGAAAGGTCACTGAAACAAAATAGGGGATATTTGCATATTAAATATTTAATTTTTAAAAATTATTTTTTTAAAAAAAATTTCAGCTTTAAAAACCTGCCCCCTAGCTATCTTGTTATACAAGGATTGTTCCAGAGGCCATAATTTCCCGGTACTTTATTTATAATTTATGAATGTAATTCTTACATAAAGCTTAAACCCAGGAAGACTGCTTTACATGTAGGTTCCTCCAGATGTACCCTCTAATCAAAAATAAGCCCTGGATTCTCCTTTCTGATGGTCACGTGAAGATAAAGAAAAAAATAATACAAGCTCTGAAAATGCTGAGGCTGCAGATGACCTAGGCAAACTCTGTGGAGAAGAAAAAAGTGTTGGTAACTATTCCCATGGTGTTAATTTAGAATTCAGAGACAGAAAAGATGTGTGTTAGCATTCTATAACACACTTTAAGCACAAAGTCTATCTGAAAATAGGGACAATTTCATTTTAGAGGGGAATTCTGCTTAGACTCGAGTTCTATGGTTGCTCAGTTTCTTTCAGCCACTCCATGTTCCAGCTGTGGCCAGCTCTCGCAGGAGTCCTCCGTGTGTGTTCAGTCTTTTCTCCTAAGCCCCAGGGTTTTCATCCAGCTCTTCTGAGCATAAGCTGACTGCATCAACATGAGCTATATTTACCACAAGTGAAAGACTATCCATACTGGAGATGGCAGCAGGAATTTTTGACATCTGGAAGCACCAGATGATTAAGGAAGGCATTTGACAAATCAAAATAGGTGAAGCTTGGTCAGAACAGCTGCTTGGAATCTGCATTTAATCCAAACGGGTTGAAGGAGGAGATAACTGCTTCACATTTTAGCAGCTTTGCCTGATGATTTGCAAAACTACATCTTAATTCTCCAAACTGTTTGTCTTCCTGTATGCCTACAGGAAGCAACGTGCTGTGCTGAGCACAATTTTATGTGAATAAATGTGCAGTTGAGTATTCACCGAGAGCCCCTTCCCTGGCTGAACGCTGAAGAGGAACATTTCCTAGTAATCCCAAACAACTCTGTAGGGCTTTACCAGTAAGGTTGTTTGTGGGGATTTTATTTTGCCTTTTGTCTTAAGAGCCAAAAGCAAAGGATATGAAAAGTAGCTTGCTCGTATGCATCTTTATGTTAGTCCTTGTAGAATACATAGAATTTTCCACCTACTTTTCTCTTTTGGCTTAGCTTTGTCTCTGTTTTAAAAAGTTCATGCTTTCAAAAGGATTGGGGAGATGATTCACCCACTAATAATAGCACTGACTACTTATTCAGAAGATCCAATTCAATTCTCAGCATCCACGTGATGGCTACAGCCATCTGTATCTCCAGTTCCAGGAGATCTGATGCTCTCTTCTGGACTCCAATGACACTGCACACACATGCAAGTAAAACACACATACACATAAAATAAAAATAAGTATATCTTTTACAAATTGAATACCTATATCTTAGACATCAAGCAATACAAAAGAAGAGATAAGACAGAACATAGAGGGAGAACAAGGAATAGGAGACCATGGTAAATGAAGACCACATGAGAAAAGGAAGAAACAAAGTGCTAAAGAGGCCCACAGAAATCCACAAAGATACAACCACAAAAGACTGCTGGCAATGGTCGACAGACAGCCGGAACTGACCTACTCTGGTGATGGCTTGGCCAAACACCCTAATAGTTGTGCCAGAAACCCCATCCAAGGACTGAGGAATCTGGATGCAGACATCCATGGCTCGGCCCCGAGTGGAGCGCCGGGAGTCTAATTAGTGAGAAAGAGGAGGGTTTATATGAGCGAGAATTGTTGAAACCAAGGTTGGATAAAGCACAGGGACAAATAGCCAAATGAATGGAAACACATGAACTATGAACCAAAGGCTGAACCAACTGGATCAGGCCCTCTGAATAGGTGAGACAGTCGATTGGCTTGATCTGTTTGGGAGGCATATAGACAGTGGTACTAGGTCCTGGGCTCCTTGCATGAGTTAGCTGTTTGAAACTTGGGACTTATGCAGGGACGCTTGGCTCAATCTGGGAGGAGGGGACTGGACCTGCCTGGACTGAGTCTATCAGGTTGATCTCAGTCCTCGGGGAGGCTTTGCCCTGAATGAAGTGGGAATGGGGGGTGGGCTGGGGGAAGGGGAGGGGGCAGGAAGGGGAGAACAAGGGAATCTGTGGCTGTTATATAGAACTGAATGGTATTGTAAAATAAAATAAAATTAAATAAATAAAGAAAGAAAGAAGAGATAAAACCTGCAATAATCATTCTGCACAGAATTGATGTTAATGGTCTGAAAAATCAACTCTCTGTTGAGACAAGAGAGAAAAGTTAAAACGGGGGGGGGGGTTAACTGACATATCCTTTGGTTTTTTGATTAGAGTTTGCCTACTCTTCATTATTCCAGGATTGATTACATGAATAAACATTTCTCTATGGTCTACATTACATTTCCCCCAAGGTTTGGTTCTAAGACTACCAAAGTGAGCTGAGTAATAAATACCTTCATAGTACCCACTTCCTTTACTGCTCAGCGTTTACTCCTGTGATGCTAATGTCATCCTGAAATTTTTGCCTTGTTCAGTTTCTTTATCTTTATGTCTTTATGCCATAAGCAAAATATCATTTCAGTAAGTCCAATTAAAACATTTACTTTAAAAATATTTTGAGGTACTAAATAATTATGAAACTATTTAGCACTGTGTCAAGTCCTCTGACTAGGTATATTTACTGCTCTCACAGGCAGTTGCAACCCAATTTTTCCTTTATTCAAATCATTTTCTGACAAATTATTAGTAAGTTGTTTGAGTTGAATATTGAATCTTCTAATTTACTACAATAGTAATGTGAAGTTGGTACATTATAAAACATTTTCAGTTTTCACTGATATTTTAAAGTGAAGTTATGTAAGGAAAAGTTATTTGTCTTAGCATTTTACCTTATTAGAGATGGTTCTTATTCTATATTAAAAGCTCAAAAATATGTTAGGTTCTATTTAGCCTGATTTTCCTACTTCCTTCCACAGAAAAGTCTCTGTAAAAACAGTTTTCAAAATTATCTCCATAAAAATGAATGGAGGAATTTTTATATGGTCTCTTCATACATTTTTGGTTCCTAGTGTTCCACATCATGGTTTTTAACAACTGTAATTATTCTGTATTGACTGGAAGACAGATCAGGCACAATGTTCTTTGTGTACATGCATTGGCTCTGAATCACATGCAACAATTTCACTATATAAATCTTTTATCCACCTTTTGCATTGAACCAAGGCTTAGAGTGACTAGGGGATCTGTCTGCATGTACTCAGCTCTTAAACATAAGGCTAGATCCAACCCAAAGGAAACAGTTCCTAAGCCCATTGTCCACTGCCTACAGCCCTATACCAGGAACACAGAAACACTTCTCAAAAGCCATAAGGAAACAAAGACTGTAGTTGAAAAAGCATCTGGAACTATACATGGACATGGGTAGTTGGTTTGTAATTATTATGTTCATGTTTCTGTTCACTTATTCTTTGACTATTGGTTTGTCAACCCCCCTCCAAACACAAAGTTGCATGAGTCATGTGGTCTCATGGCACAGCACTCTGCTCAGGATTGTGTTTCATGTGCCCCATGTTGCTGCTCTCCCTCATCTGTTTCTTCCTCTCTTTTCTCTGCATAGCCAGGGAGTGAACCCATGGATGGGCACATACTGGACAATCACTCTTCACTGAGCCGTATCCACGACCATCACTTGACTTTTTATTTTTGAGATGTCATTTCACTAAGTGTACAGGTTGGCCTTGAACCTGATCTGATATCCTGCCACAGGCTCCAGAGCAACTACAATTACTGACCTGTACCACAATTCCAGCTGTTCTTCCTTCTAAACATATTATTAGCTGCACATTAAACTACTAATTTATGCTTATCCTAAAACATGATTTACATTTCTTGCTGTTTTTTGTTCCATGCTGTGAGAATGTACATCAATTTGATCTTTTGGATTGTCAGTTCAGTTCAGCATGGTCTAATTGCCCTTTCTTTCTACTACTGAACCTGAATCACTTATTCATTCAACAACCATTAACTCCTATTACCTTCTGACACTGCTTTAGGGCTTAGAATATAGCAACAAGTAAAATTAATACCTATCACTACCCACACAAACCTACAATTTAGCAGTTCAGGACAGATTATTAATTGAGTTAATTATAAACTTAATTATACCATGCTAAGTACTTTGGGAAAATGAAGAAAAATAAGTTGACCAAACATTAGAAAAAATAAATAGTAAGATAGAAACATATGATTGTGTGAATGAGACAAACTAGTGTGGATGATAGTAGTCATGCAATGATGTCATGAGAAGATGGAACTAAGTAGCTCATGTCTGAGGGATGGCTCCATCATCTGGGAAAACAAGAGAACTGACCTTGACTCCAGTGAAAAGTTGTCTGGTCCTGTCCTGACAAGAGTGAATCAGAGCAAATAATTAGAGGTATTATGGGACACAAAGTCAAAAATCAGTGAGCAGGGCTGTGAGATCACCAAGGACCTAAGAGTCCCATTAGTGGTTTCTGGTCACTATGAAGTAGAGGTTTCAGGAGAGGAGTCACGGGATATTTTAATAGGCTTTCTCTGTCTATGTGTCAAGAACAATCTCCAGGAATGAAAAACTGAAGGAAGGAAACTGAGGTGAGGTTTGCAGTAAGTGCTTATAGAATATGTTAAACAACAGGTCATTTAAATGCCTTGATCAAGTCTCTTTACAGATCTAGAATTGAGTCCTTCACATGTCTCTATAAATGGTTCTGCTGGGCCATGCACAGGACACAGGCTTATAGATAGAATTGACCAAGAAAAAAGGCCTAGAGAACACAGCAAGCTAACTGAGTTACAGCAGAGAGGAATTCCTCAGTTTCTTGCTCAGATAAATGAGGCCCAACTTAAAGAAGGCTCTTCTAATTTGTTACTGTTTATTCTTGGATGAGTGTGTGTGTGTGTGTGTGTGTGTGTGTGTGTGTGTGTGTGTGTGTGTGTGTATTGACTTGTTTCAGATTTCAATGTGAGGTACTGAACATGAGTGATTCTTTCAGGGTGGTCTGGCTTGTTGAAACACAACAAAACAGGCTTGTATCAAGCAATAGCTGCTTCCAAATTTTATTTAGCAATGTTAGGGAATTTAAATCAAGTTCAGATCTGTCACTAAACCATTCTTAAGTCACTCAAGCTTGGAGTTGGAAAGCAAAACATCCCACAGGTATGTAGGCTGCTATACTACTTTGCAATTTTAAAATAACACCTTTTCTGGTTGCTTATTAAGTAACTTAAAAAAGTCTCACATGGAAGCTCAACAATTGTGTGACTCCTGAAGAGTCTTGGAGAGTTTCGTCTAGACTGTGGTCCTTAGATCATTCTCAGAATCAAACCACCAAGGAGCAGAGGACAGGGCTCTGTGAGGACAGGCAGTATACATTCTTCTAGAAAAATGGGATGTCTAAAAAGCACTCTAACTCATCTAACTCTGAAAGAATGTTCACCTGAATGCTAACCTCTATGCTACTCTTGAATGTGGTGAGCCAGCAAACTCAAGTCCCTGAAATAATGAGGAGCAGATTAGAAATGACAGTGTTATGCAGCTCATACATGAGGTAGCTCTCTTTTCTAAGCATCAGCAAAGAAAATCTCTGGAGAACTTCAGAAAGCTAAGAGGAGGGCTTGTGAGGTGATTTGGTATTCCCCTACCAAGAAAAAAAAAAAACCCTGGAATTGTGCAGCCTACCTGTTTCATGCCAGAATCTTCCAGTTTGTCCTGAGAAAGATGGAGGAAAATAGGATTGTGGGATTTTTCCTGTATAAGTCACTCAACTCAACAGTAAGTAAGTAAGTAAATAAATAAATAAATAATAAATAAATAAATAAATAAAATAAAAAAACAAAAAACAAGCTAAGTACTGCAGTGAGCTCAGTCTGTCCACAGCTGTCAATTTGTGGTATCTAGTTTAATGACTATAATTTTCTTAATCCTGAGGGAAATTAAGAATTTCATTTTGTTTTATTATTTTGAAAGAATTTTTTAACCTTCTATCCTTTATTTGGGAGTTCAGAAATCTGTGAAGAGTAAGATGGAATTCTTTCAGAATTCAAAGGTACAAAATAGAATTTGAGAATGCTCAAGATAAGAGAAAAAGTGGCACAAATCCACAGATGATTTCTTTTCTCCAGACTAATATGTCACAGCAGATTTCTGAATGGCAGAACCTGTAGCTGCTGAATGCACGGCTAACCCTAAGAACACACCAAGAAGTGAAGTGATCCAAGAGGGGTAGTGCCACAGTCTGTTCAGCCAGGTGCAACAAAATGATGTTAGATCACAAAAGAATTCATTTCTCACTATTCTGGAAACTCAGAAGTCCTAAATCTAGGACCCATGGATCCAGTGCCCATTGAGAGATCTTCCCTCATGAAGGCAGAGCGGATCTAAATGACAAAAGACAAGAAGAGAAGATGGGCAGGGCTCTCATACATTCACCCCTACAGATGTGCTACAAAGCACCTTCAAGGTCACTGATGAAATCAACTGAAAGCCTCAGCAACTGATTAGCATTGTAAGCAATGCTTTGAAGAATGAAGTAGAGAAAATGCAGGAAGTTGCCAGGATCACCCTCTCCATCTCCATGCCTCATGGAGAGGGATGCCTCCCTTTTGGGGGAGGAAGAAGAAATGAAGATTTTGCTGTGCATATATATCTCAATACCAGGCTGCCACTATACATGCCTGAGACAGGCAGCATTCCATGACCACTGTTTAAGGATAGTCTCTGTCTCTCAAGCCTCTGGATCCATGTTAGCATGGCAGCTATGAAACTTGTTCCCCAAAGATATGCTCTTCTTGATACATTCTCACATGGCCAAAGGCACAAACAAGCTCCTTTAAGCCAATTTCCTAAGGATAGACATGCTATTTAGTTCTTTTCTACCAATACACACACACACACACACACACACACACACACATTGAAAATAAACATGCAATTTCTAAATTTTTACACTTTAATATGTAATCAGTAAAATTATCATTGAGTCTTCAAAATGTGCTATGTATTCCACACTGACATGGAAGATTGGAGTGGGCACATCTTAGTGATAATTGTGCCAGTGATCTTCATGGCAGGCAGTAGAAATAGAATCTTTAGTCTTTAGTACTTTTCCTTCTATGCAGAGAGGTTGTTGGGTTTGGCAGCAAGCACCTTTACTTTTGGAGCCATTTGACCAGACCAGCAGTCTTGGTTTTAATACCGGCCGTTCTACCAGCTGTGCAGTTTGCATGGCATCTCTGAGCTCACTTGCATTGTGGTTCACATTGAGAGGTTACTGATCACTTCTCTGTTTCCTTCAACACCAGCATCTTGAAATTTCAAGGCCATTTTCTCTTCATTTTTTTTTGGGGGGGGGCAGGGGAGGAGCTGAGGCTCAACCCAGGGTCTTGTGCTTGCTAGGCAAGCACTCTACCACTGAGCTAAATCCCCAACCCTCAAGTCCATTTTCCAACACTGTGTTCCAGGGATTTCCATGTTATAAGATGCAATATGGAAGTTGAAACAATATAAACTTTCAGGGTGGAGAAAGGAGACTTTTAATTAAAGAAAGAAAGAATATTAAGTATCAAGACTGTCATATTTCTCTGAAACCAAAGAAAAGAGAGAGTGAAGTTAGGTTATAACTTCTTTTCTGTCTGTTAAGAAGCACTTTCCCCTTTATAATGAAAAACTCAATGCATCACTTGGCAAAAACACTGTCCATTGAGAAGGCACACCTTGTTCAATGACTATAACATCAACACAATCATATTCATCACTTTTTTATGAGTGTTTATATGTGTGTACACGTATGTGTGTGGATGCAATGTGCACAGTGTGTGTGTATGAATGTGGAGGCCAGAAGTCAACATCAGGTTATCCTTCTCAATCACTCTCCTCCCAATTTTTTGAGACATAGTCTCTCACTGAACTGGATCTCACCAATTGACTAGAATGCCTAGCAGTGAAGACCAGGTATCTTCTTTTTTCTTCCACCCCACTGCCTATGCCACCAAATGTGGCTTATTTTATGAACCAGGTTCTCAGACTTGCACATCAAGCATTTTACTGACTGAGCCATTTTGATAAATCTCATATTTTTTTTATATTAAGCCAATAGGGAGTCATATAAGATCTAGAAACTTTTAGCAATCAACCTCCCAATTCTCAGGTGATCAGAGGAGAAAGAAAGACTGTGATTTAGAGTTTTATAAACACAGACTGAAAAAAGTAGTTAGGCTCCAGTAATCAACATATGAAAAAAGTGTCTGCTTTAATACAGCATTTTCAAACTTTTGTAAATATGAATAATAACATCTCTACAAATGAAAGAATCCTGATTTGAGCTAGGATTAGAGATGGTCTCGAGTGGTTTGTGTTTGCCTGGATGCCTAGCACTGAGTGACTGGAGGTTATAGTTTCCTTATATTCTATAAAGAGCAGGAGGGAATCTTACATAGCAGGAAGAAATGATATCCTGGTTGCCATGGCTACTCTCTTAAGGATGACACCAACCCTTGTTCCGGTAATGCATCTTCATCCATCTGGAAGAAAGCATGAATCTCTCTAGGTCTAAACAAGGGTCAGAGTTCTGGTCAGCTTGAGAAAAAAAGTACAATTTACACTTCTAAACTGGGGTGTCTGATGCTGGCTGGCTCACATACAAATGCTCTGTTTTCAAGGACCCTCACTCCAATTACTTCCCACAATCAGTTCCAATCTCTGTAAAAAGTCTATTGAAAACCTGTTGAATCTTCCCTCTCTTTAAAGAAAAATGGCCCCATCCTACTCCAGTCTGAAATAAATCCAAGGAAGAGATTCTAGAATTCAGCTGCTAGTTGGAGAAAAGAGAAAAATTAAATATGTTTTATCTCCAGCTGAGAGACAGGAGTCTCACCTCTCAGCTCCTTTTACACAGAGTTAATACCTTAAAGGTGGTCCATAGCCACTACTTTCCAATCAATCTTTCTGTCTTCAGCTTTCCACTGTTCCCACATGATTCCACAGCCTAGAATATCTTTGACTTCAGTGTAAATCCTTGGACTCACAGAATAGAATTCATGGAGTTCTCTGTATTCCAGACATTGAACATTTATCTGTATATGACTAGACACTGAGTGAGCATGGCCTTTCCTGCATACAAAGACTATACTTAGTGACATTTCATCACAAAGCATTTTCTTAAGGTTTATTCTCTCTAGTTCGAAGAATTATGGAAGTTATACAACAAGAAAAAAATAAACACTAGATAGTCTTCTCTAAATGACATTAAAAGAAATTAAATGACTGCATTATTTTAAGGCTTTCTTGATGATGAAAGAGTATAATTAAAAGCTTCAGGCAAATGTAGCATCTCATAAATTAATACCTGACTAGTGTTCTTCAAAGACCCTTCTCCCATGGACAAGGAAACATTTTGTGGCAGCCCATCACATGGACAGTAAAAAGCATAGCTTCACCATAGCTTAAGCCTTTTCTCAACCACTGCTGAGAAGACCGAAGAACCATCTTCCTGTGAGATCACAGCCTTCCCTCTCTCTTTTTCCCTAGCACTTCTAATTCCTCAAGATTCTGTCCATGGGTTTTGTTCTATGCCTTGTCTTCCTAGAAATCATCCACTTTAGTTTCTACTGCCCCCAGTCTTTAGAACACCAACCTTTACTTCACTTCTAGCTTTTGCCCATTACAGCTCATTTTTCAGCTACATGTTTCTGTCCTATCTGCATTCATTCTGCACCAAGCCAAGTTTACCTTTCAGCCTCAGTAACCAAACCTCTGGATTTTCTCTGTCATTGCTACTGTATTTATCTCAGGTAACCACATTAGGAGTATGAATGAATAGGACTTTTTTTCATTTTTTTCTCTCTCCTCCAGCTAGCAGCTGAATTCTATGGACTCTTCCTTGGATAGGTCTGCATGTCCTTCTTTTCCTCTCAGTTCATATTATCACCACCTCCATGTTTGCCCTCATGAATTTCACTTCTAAGACTCTTCTACTATCTCCAAAACTTCATTTTAAAATTCTACCCAGACCCATTACTGATGTCTTTTTTTTTTTTTTTTTTTTTTTTTTTTCGAGACAGGGTTTCTCTGCGTAGCTTTGCACCTTTCCTGGAGCTCACTTGGTAGCCCAGGCTGGCCTCGAGCTCACAGAGATCCACCTGGCTCTGCCTCCCAAGTGCTGGGATTAAAGGTGTGTGCCACCACCGCCCGGCCCATTACTGATGTCTTAAGTACACATGTACCTTATTCTTGCTTGGCCAAGTTCACTTAATTATGCATCCTCTTTAGTTCACTTTATCTACAGCTGTTTGCCTCTACTTTAATTTTCAGTGATTAAAGAATCACATTTTTCTATGACGTCTTCCTGGATGACCCTGTGTCCCCACCTTCATTCACTGCTCTTCAGTATGGTTCTGTTACAATGCATTTGCCCTACATCCCAGGCAACTCCAGCTACCTATCCAGTAACAAATTACTTTCAAGTCCAAAGGCTTCTTGCCTCACCATATTCTGGTAGTCATGGTTCTGTGCATTGGGTGGGCCATTTCCAAACCAGTCTCAGCTAGACTTACTTGTGTTTGCATTAGCTTCAGACTCAGCTAGACAAGAGTGTCAGACACACTTTTCTATAATTGGACAGGTGGTGCTGGGAATGGTTAAGATATCTCTATCTCTGTGGTTATCCATTGGACACCACAGGCTTCTCATCATTTTACAAAACACATTCTCCCATATGATGGCTAATACTGATTGTAAACTTGTTGATGTTTAGAAGCACTATAGAAACACAGCTCTTGGCATGTCTTTTACAGATTATCTAGGTTAGGTTAACTGAGATAAGGAATACCCATTATAAATGTGGGCAGCACCATACCATGGATGAAAGTCCCAGATGGAAGAAAACAGAGAAAGCAAGCTGAGCAGCAGCATTCTTCTCTGTCTGCTTTCCAACTGCAGAGGCAATGTGACCACATGCTTCTGCCACCACACCTTGTCCATTGCGATGGACTGTACCCTCAAACTGGGAACCTAAAAACGTTCCTTAAGATGAGATCATTGGGGTTATTTTTTTTTACTGAAAAAAATTACATCTTTATAAAAAAGAGGGAAAGTGGGTCTGGGAGCATGACTCAGTAGATAAAGCACTTCCCAGGCAAGTGTGAGGATCAGAGCTTAGATCTCCAGAAACAAAAAATGTTAAAACTAAGTGCAATAGTGCACATCTGTAATTCCATTGCTTTTCTGGGGAAATAGTAGGTAGGACAGGAATAACCTCAGAAGCTTATAGGCCAGATTCATTTATTCAACGGAAAACAAAAGACATCCTTTCAATCAAGGTGGAAGAAAAAGACCAACATCTTAGGTTGTCCTTCGACATTCACATGTATGCAGTGGCAGACACATGCTCCACTCACATACTCACAAATATGTACATACATTCCAAGTGTATCATGAACAAATAAAAAGTGAGGGAAATTGATCAAAGAGACAGATGCACATCAATAGAAGATGGAAAAGACAGATGTCTATACACCAAGGAACACCAAAAAAATTTCAGCAAACACCAGAAACAAGCAGGAAGAGGGAATGTGGGGGAAAGAACAGAATATGCTTTCACACCTGCCCTCCTGCCCTCTGCCTTATGATGTTGGGGCTGCCTTGAAAATACTAGAAACTTGATCTCCACACATGCAGCTCCTCTGGACAGGTCATACTAATTAAGGAAGAGATTTCCTGACCATCGCTAGAAGGAAGCAAGCTGCTGATGCCTGGGTCTCAGACTTTCAGTCTCCTTTGTAATAAGACCATGAATTTGTGTTGATTAAGCCATCATGTGTGGTCATCTATTAAAGAAGCTCCAGAGAGCTGCTTCACATCCCTTTCATTATCTCAGACCCCCAGTGGCCAGGATTAATATGAGGTAAATTCAGGAACCAGTAATGAGGTACAGATTATTAAAATAAATAAATAGATAAATAAATAAATAAATAAATAAATAAATAAATAAATAAGCCAGGCGGTGGTGGCACACGCCTTTAATCCCAGTACTCAGGAGACAGAGCCAGGCAGATCTCTATGAGTTCGAGGCCAGCCTGGTCTACAGAGCGAGATCCAGGACAGGTACCAAAACTACACAGAGAAACCCTGTCTCAAACAAACAAACAAACAAACAAACAAATAAATAAATAAAAATAAACATTTATCCTATCCTAGAAGCAGTATGACTGCCCTTACTTCTTCCCTCATTCTGAAGTTTTGAAAGAACTCTTGTATTATGTGTGAACATAAAAAGCAACCTCAATTTTAATATAATATTCATATAAGCCATGTGTCCTATTTTCATCAGGATAATTTTCCACTTACTTTCAATTGATGAGCAAATAATATTATTTAATATTTAATTTGATCCCATTTTTATTGATTAAATATGAAAATGAAAATGTGTTTAAAATGAAAATAAGATCATGTCTTTAGGGAGTTGTAATTATTTGAGGGTAGTCAAGACTGAAGCAAATTATAAATTGATCAAATACAATAGCTAGTAGATTTTTAAATAAAGGGACTCTACAGGCCAACAACAGTGTACATGCCCATATCATATTCGGTATCCAAAAGAGAAATCAGCATACAAAATCCACTTTGTTGAAAAGTATGTCTACCTGCTCTCTTTACGCTTAACCACTAAGTACTTCTTTAGTTTTTGCCATTTGGTTGGAAAATGTAATTAACACATGAATAAATTATTGGGAAATTCAAAATATATTGAAATCAAAAAACAAACTTTTAAATAGTCAATATATCAAACAAGAAAACAAAATGTATAGTAAAATATATTGAGACAAACGAAATAGGAAGTACAAACACCAAAGTTTTTTATAGTTCAATTTACAGATTTTTGACATCAGATAAGTGCTTAGTGGAAAGTGTGCTTTAACATTTGAATTTGGATCTTTTTCTGGAATAGGGATGTGAGATGGAACACCCACTTTTGATGTCACGAAGCAGCAAGCAACCACAGCTCCTGTCAGCCACATGTGGACATGCATCCTATACCCTCCAGAGTTCTGTTTTGCCAATAGATTCAGACATTGTGCCTACATGTGTATGCATGAAGGTCATATCAAAGACCCCCTTCTCTCTTTCTATCACTAATTTGCTATTTCTCTTCTTCATTTAAGGTGGTATTCTGAAATTTCTCCCATCCACATTGACATATCTATTAGACCCAATATTATGAAGGTCTTGTTTAGGCAACCATATCGTTGAGCTTTCATTCGTACATCTTCTCTGTCATATGAAGACAATGCAGTCTCAGAGCAGGTAGCATGGACACCTTTCTCCTATGATCATTATGCTTTCTAGTCTGTGGGATTTCCTAAGCCTTAGATGTAGGAATTGTGTTGTACACAAATTATTTGGGTGTAGCACAAATTGTTACATGGTCTTATTAATAAAAACAAACCTGGAGCCAGGTATTGGGGTGAATATCTGTGATTTAGAGGACAGTCTGTTCTACATATTGAATTCAAATATAGCAAGGGCTATACACTGAGAGCTTGCCTCACAACAAAACTAAAACAAAGAAGCAAAAATAGTCAAATAAATAAAAAGAAATCAAATAAAAAGAAGTAGAATTGAAGTAAATTTTTATTGAAAATAATTACATAATTAATTGATGTATCATAATTACACAGAAAGACATTATCCATATTATAAACATGACATATGAACTTTCTATGATATGTCTTTTAGTAGGTGATGATCAACAGCCAGGACAACTTAAGAGCTAGAGGTGGGAACTTTTAAGAAGGAAAGTAAAAGTCCCATCTGATGTTTAAAAAAAAGAAAAAGGAAGAAAAAAAGATAAGAGGGCAATTTTAAGCATCTATCTAAAATGTTTTTTTTTTCATGAAGTTGCTTGTGTATATTCAGAGGTATATTCCACTTTCTTGACTGAGAATCATGAATGTTGCCTTATGGGAGGAATTAATACTCTTATACAGTGAACATTATACATTATGGTAGCTTTGGGTGTTCTTGGTTTTTGTCTCAGATTCAGAGGACAATAGAAAAGCAGGTGAAACAAAAAACACAGTCAAGAGCTTGCACAGAGGCCTCACCTCATGCCCATTCTTATACTGCACTTTGCGGAGGGTCTGCCAATTCTCTTTCATAACAGAAAAGTTATCAGTTTCCTGACTTTAAAACCCGAGTAAAGCCATCTACAAGGAAAAAGCATAATAAGAAAATAAAGTGAATTTTATCAACAGATGGTCCCTATCCTGTACAGAACCCATAGACTGTAGAGATTTGAATGTTCAGTATAGATGGGTGAGTATTGGGCTCTAGTATCAAGGAGAAATCTGTTTTCATGTGGGTAGAAAGCTTATTAGTATATAAATTATGAATCCATTATGTTTCATGCCTTAAACCCAGACATTTTAGACTAACCTAGTCATATATCATCAATAGGCCACAAAAGCACATAAGTAAATCTGAAAAACTGCAAAAATGCCAAGTATCCTATTTGACCACACTAGACAGAGGTACAATCAGACCCGGGATCTTCCCACCCCAAGTCTATCTTTAGGGTCCTAGGGTGAAGTTTATCTGTAAAGAGAGGAATAAGATACATAGCTAAGGTATCCCAGTTGAGGTGTGAATTTTTCAATAATTATGATCTCAGGTCCAGTCTCTCTTGCAAGGTTGTGTGATGTGTTGTAAAAAGTGTGTGCACTGTCTGATTGGATTCAGGCTGCTCTACTGGTGGGCAGTGTAATTTATCCTTTTTCTTACTCATCATCATGAGATGCCTGAGGATTTCCTTTCTCTTTTTTTTTTATTAATTTTTTGGAATTGCATTTCATGTACCACAATCCCACTCATCACCCCTGTATCTGTCGCTCACTCTTGTAGTGTCCCCACGAAAGGAAAGCTAAAAAAGAATAAAAATGAGATAAACTCTCTATTATCCTGCTGCTTCCCCAAGTCGTGGAGATCCTATGGCTATGGTTTCACAGGTCGATCAGTCCCTTCCCATACTCCAGCAGGTCAAAAGTGGGGTACGTGTCGGGGGTGTGCCATCTCCAGGCCCTGGGTATGTGCCTGGGCCACAGCTGAGTTGGTTGGTCCAGGCCTCTAGGAACACTGTCCTCAAGTGAAGACTGCAGCCTGCTCTCCCAGGCTGGTGGTAAGGGGTGGGTGAACAATCCCAAGGGTAGGGTCCAAATTCTCCAATTAAAGATTGGGCCAGTTTTTTCCAAGATGGGATCATCGGGGTCTGGTATCCCAGGGCTAGGGAAGTTCAGTGTCAGATTTTCTGTGGAGGGTGGGTGGAAAGATCACTCCAGTACAGTGAGGGGTGGAGCCAGTTCAGCATGGCCCTTGTACTTCATCAACACATGGTTTCTATGGGTCCACTGTGGAAACAAATATAGTGGACATTTACCCAGCCCCAGCTGATGCAAGGCTCCAGACCCTGATGTAATCACTGACAGCAGTTTGGAGCCAGATGACACCATGGCCTCGCGCAGTAGTGTAGGACTCTTGGATCTGAATGGACCTAGTTGTAGCATGAATTTTAAATGGTCTTATTAACAAGAACAAACCTGGAGCCAGGTATTGGGGTCAATGCTGGAAGATCAGAGAAGCAGAACAAGCCATAGCTTCCTCACCTCGCCACTTCCTCAGCTGATCCTGTTTCCTCAGACTGGGAGCTTTTGAGTCCTCATCCAGAATGAATCTCAGCTGAACTGTGCTTTTCAAAAGCCTAAAAGCATAACCAGGCTAAAAGCTTCTAGTTTCTGGTCCTCACACCTTATATACCTTTCTGCCTCCTGCCATCACTTCCAGTGATTAAAGGCATGAGTCACCATGCTTGGTTGTTTCCAGTGTGGCCTTGAACTCACAGAGATCCATGCCTCCAGAAGGCTAGGATTAAAGGTGTGAATGCCACCATTTTCTAGCCTCTGTATCTAGTGGCTGTTCTGTTCTCTGACCCCAGATAAGTTTATTAGGGTGCACAATATTTTGGGAAACACAATATCACCACACCTAGCATCAGCATGATCTCCAGGTTTCATTCTGGGCCCATGTGGCAGTGCAGACCCTGGGAAGTCAAGAGACCTAATGTTAACAGGAGCCACAGACCTCAGAACAGACTCTGGCTGCTACAGGTCCACAGATGTCTAGGAAAATCCTAATTCTTTGAGGATTCTTGTCTCGATAGTCTGCTGGCAAAAAGAAAAATTGCTAATAACGCCTTAAAATAACATCATCCCAATCAATGTATTTTGAGAATGATTTATAAAGAAGATGTGCTTGTCAGAACCAACATTAGGATAATTAAAAATATAGAATCCTCTGACTCTGAAACTTAAAAAATGCATAAATTACATCCCAGAAATGCAGAATCAAGAAAATCTTGATTACAGACTTAAGAAATAGGCCAATGATCAAGAACAACTGCTGCTCTTTCAGAGGCCATGGCTTTGAGTCACAGCACCCATATGATAGCTTACAACCATTTGTAACTGGAACTTCAAGGCATCCAGCACACCTTCATGTCTCTGTGGGCACCAAGCAATCTTTTAAGCTTTCCTTCAATGTTATCTTTTTAATATAACAGACCCCTTTCCCTATGATCCAGTAATTGTCACTCACACTCTTGTGGGTGAACTCTCATTGATGCAAGCTTCAAAGTTGGCAAAAACGTGGTAGTACCCTATTCCTTAACTACTTCACTTTCAGTGAGCCCTCATGCTTAAATCTATGTTAAAAATCTCTTCTTAGTAAACTCTGTCTCTCATCCTTGATCATACTGAAGTTCTCAGTCAAGGTAAACTCAAAGAACTGGGTTTGAAAAATTTTGTGTCCATAATGGATATAGCACATTACAGGCTTCTGCTGCACACCACTTTCAGCTTTGGGGATCAACTGCGATCTCTTTGAAGAATGTTAAGTGATTTTTGTATTGTCTTTTGTCTTCAAGGTCCTTGTGCATTCTGACTCCCATTTCCCTCCTAAAACTAAAATATTCTTGAATGTTATTATTTTATTTTAATTAATTACTTAGTTAAGTATTTTATTTTAGGTGTATAGGAGGTGTCTGTTCTGTATATAAACATGTGCGCCATGTGTGTGTGCCTCATGTCCTCAGAGAAGAAAAAAGTGCATAAAAAATCCTGGAACCAGATTTCCAGGTAGTTGCGCATCATCATTTTTATATGCTAGGAACTGAAGCTAGTCCCATTATCACATTGACAGCTTGATTTTTTTTTTTTTTTACCAGAGTTAGAATGGGCTTTATTAGTAAGAAGAGGAGATAGGACAGAGTAAGCCAGGCCTGGCAAAGAGGAAACAGAAAGAGAGGCGTAGAGAGAGATGCAGAGAGCTACAGCTTGGTTTTTGTATCTCAACCTTTTCTGCAGGTGAGGATGTTTCCTGTTTTAATACAGGATCCTCACTCTGGAGTGATGCACTGAAGAAAGAATCTTCCATAATGATCCATAGTGGTTTGAAAAAAAAAATGGACCCAAATGCTCATATATTTGAAGGCTTAGGCACAAGAGAGTGGCGCTATTTGAAAGATTTAAAAGTGTGGCTTGTTGAAGAATGTATGTCATTGAGGGTGAGCTTTGAGGTAACAAAAGCACGTGCCAAGTCAGAGTCCCCCACACATCCCCGCCTGCAGATCAGGATATAAAACTCTCTGCTACTTCTCCAGCATCATGTCTGAATGTGAGCTGCCATGTCCCCCACCATGAGTATAAAAAACTAAACCTATGAAACTATAAACAAACTCCCAATTAAGTGCTTTCTTTTACAAGAGTTTCTATGGTCATGATGTCTCTTCACAGCAATAGAATAGTGATGAAGTCATATTCCCAGGCTGTGTTTTTGAAATGATACTCATAGTATCTCAATTTTCAGAGCTACCTAAATACTAAGTAAATATCTTCATCGCATAGATACATCTACTCTTGGAATATATTCACAGACTGTTAAGAGCAGCAAGTTCATTCTGGACATTCATAAGCTGGATACTAAATGAGGACTCTATAGTATTTTATTTTAGAAAGCATGTATAAGCACAATCTGTCACAGTGAAGAATTTAAGACAAATGTGTAGAGAATATTGTGCTCTCCACTCTCAGTTTTTAATAGGAGCAGAAGAGTAAACAAATATTCCTGAGACACCATGGAGGTTTGTTATTTTTACTAACTATTAAAGGTCAATTTTCAGCTAAGTTTCTCTTCAAACTGATCTCATCTGTAAATATTACAATTCCAAATTCAATACTTCACTGCCAACCAAAACATGTGGAAAAGGTTCAATCATGATCATGTGGTGCACAGTGGCTTTATTATTTTCATGACAAATAATGGCAAGAAAACAATAGAAAGAAATTGTTACCAATGTGGACTGGTTCCTTGACCTAACCTCTTTTAACATGCAGCAGGGAGAAAACACCAAGAGGATGGAAATGCTGCCAGTGGTTGGAGCATCTTCTCTATGGGACAGATTTCACAATATCAAGTGCAATGTGAACATCAAGGAATGGACATTAAGTGTCTTACCCTCTTGAAAATCCCATAGAACACAATATCGACCAGCTGTTAAGAGATACACAAGGGTACAATAGAGGACCACATGTTATGGTGTCAACCCAATGCACTGTTTTTGGTGCTAAGGCCTGTTCCACACTAATAATTCAGGCCTGGTTCTCTAACCACACTGAAAATGCCATGGATGAGAGGATTTTAGATACCAAGGAAAAATGTAGTGTTCTTTATGTAGATTGACAGGTCAC
This sequence comes from Peromyscus leucopus, assembly GCF_004664715.2. Taxonomy (NCBI): domain Eukaryota; kingdom Metazoa; phylum Chordata; class Mammalia; order Rodentia; family Cricetidae; genus Peromyscus; species Peromyscus leucopus. Next base: position 77,802,770 of record NC_051065.1, on the reverse strand, counting down.
AAAACTGCTATTTATATGTTATTATTCAAAGCAGTTGACAAAATGTACTGTCATTCCCATGCATAGCTGCTGGCAATAATAGAAATTAATGACAGTTGAGTGCTGGATCACAAAAAGGGTACTTGAAGCCCCCATTTAGTTCACAGGGAATGTGGTGGCAGGAATGTGAGTGTTCTCACAGGCTCAGATGTCCGATTACTTGGTCCCCAGTGTCTGGGGCTGTTTAGGGATGAATGAAACTAGATGCCAGAACTTCCTGGGAAATACCAGTGAAAAGTATGTCACATATAAATCTTACCTGAGACAGAAAGTGTATTTTTTTCTGGAGAAAGTAAGATAGTGGGTATGGCATCTGAGATTTCATACCTTGCCCATCACCAAAAATGTTCCATTTGGATTCTGTGCTGTGCAGTGTGCTAACCTTCAGAGAAGATCAGAATAATTTCTGTACATGTGGCTAGAAGTATTTTTCTGTCTTTCTAACCAATCCCTGTAGGATTAAAGGTAGATGACACCAATGCATGCAGAAATTTCACCATGTACCTGCTCCACACAAAATTGTATAATATAAAGCACAGTAATTGCCAAGGCTGAGCTGAGATTTGTGAATTAAAGTTCATAGGAAAATGCAGAGCCTACACTAAATATTCTAAAAGTGGTGATTGGTTATCAGGAGTTTGGAATGTTTGTTGCTGGTCCAAAATAGCCGAATTTTCTTGGGTTAACATTGGCCCATTTAGTCCTCACTATCATATTTTTTTTTACTGTAAGTTGAATTTCTTTGATATGCATGAATAGAACTCTTCCTTCATTCTTCAAAGAATACTTCATATATATACATGTCTCATATGGACATCTGGAACAAATAACAACTGAAAACTAAATTAAAATTTAATTAAAATAAAATTTAAAATATCTCTGAAATTTTAATCTTTTTTCCCAATAAAGTCTTACAGAAATAAATGGGATACATAGTAAAAATTGAGAGAATAAATAAAAGACTTGTGAGAAGAACAAAAGTTAAGTGGAAAGGATTAAACTCTCTAAACCCAAAGGGATTAATAGTGAAATTACCTCAGTTATAATATACCTGTTAATTTTTATCATCAAATTATTCTGTATTTAATTTTACCAGAAAAAATGTAAAATATGGAGTTCTAATTGGCCATCATTTTTATTGTAATATTGTTTTACATTAACATCATTTCTTTCATATTCCATATATTTTCAACTATTTTTAATTTTCTCTGTCTGGGGAGCAATAATTTTGAGTATTAGTATTTCTATATTACATGTTCATGTATGCTAAATTATCCATCATCATATAGAGTAGGTTAAAACATTAGGTGTTTACACATCTCTAATAATGAGTGAATGTCTTCCATGAGCTGTTTGAAAGGCAAGGAATGTCTGTTTCCTACATTATACCTGGGATGTATGTCATGCACTTTGACCTCAATGGTTTTCATATTTGACTCAAGGTATTTAATCATGATGAGAGGCGTTTCAGTGGAAATAACAGCATTATGGAGGAAATGTTTGACAATATCATATGATAAATAAATTATTTCATACACCACAAGGAAAGATCAACTAATTCCTAATTGTCAACAATTTATTTTCAACAGTAGGGAGATATTCAAAGAATTCAGAATTCCATGCTCAATTTCTTTATAAAGTTATTTATAAGAACCCAAAAGGTTTATCAATTTTCACTATTGGTAAGCAATGTCACTTTTTCTGCTCATAGAATTACTTACATATTAACGCCATTTATTTTTTACATTAATAGGAGTATGTAATTATCTTATTTGAGCTGATACAAGCAGTAGAGGAATTCACTCATATACATTTCAAAATTAATGAATCTTACATCAATCATTTAT